>NC_141021.1:49862500-50162500 GCF_052040795.2 Danio rerio
GGTCTAATCCAATTAAATAATTGATGCTAAGCTAAAAGTGCTCCTGCTAGACTCAAAGATTGGCTGAATAGGGACTGGCTGAAAAAAAGAAAGAAAGAAAGAAAGAAAGAAAGAAAGAAAGAAAGAAAGAAAGAAAGAAAGAAAGAAAGAAAAGAACTTAAACAAATTAGCCACTAAACTGACAAAACTTAAAGTAGTTATGTTTCCTTAAGAGATCAGGCTAGAGGATTGACACAAGCATGTAAAAGAGATGTGTACCTGCAAAAGACATTGTTCAGTGTGGGGTGAGTGAGTGAGTGAGGGAGTGAGTGAGTGAGTGAGTGCGTGGGTAAGTGAGTGAGGGAGTGAGTTGAGGTGGTTTGTATGGGGATGTTTTGTGTCTGATGGATAAATTTATTTTCCATGGCGGTCACTTTTGGCTGTGAACACCACAGGTTTAACAAGGTTGACTTAAAAACTTAAAATTAAATGAAAGAGGTGATCTCTGCTTTTATATGTCAAGTGCACAGTGTGGAGGATATCATAAGGCCTTGAGTCAATCAGATGTAAAACACAATATTTATGTGTTTTAGGATGTAAATCGGTCAGATTTGACCCGAACACCACAGAAAGGTTTAAATAAGTATAATAATAGTGTAATACTAATGTATACGAGTATAATAATGAGTGTAATAACACAATTATTAAGTTTTTTGGGAACAACTTACTTGTTTAATGTTCAATCTACTTAATAAAGGGACTAAGCCTAAAAGAAAATGAATAAATGAATGTTCAATTTATTTCAATTTGTAAAAAGAATTACGTTTACTTATAATGTTACAATATTTATATTTAAAGAAAAAAACGTTCATTACACAGTGAAATACCTGCTGTTTTACCGATATGTTCTGTAATAAAACAATTCTAACATTAAACGTGCAGCTATTGCTTGTATTTTGACGTTATTTTTCAGTTTTTAAAAGAAATGTTCTGTATTTTCAGAGAGTAACACTAATTTTACATTAATATTTACAGGTTATACCTGTAAAAATAGAGAAACACAATTTCTGTCAAATAGTTTTTAGTGAACATAGTAAACATATGAAGATTAACATGAGGTTAATAATGACAAATAATAGCCTATAGTTTGTAGGCTAGCTGCATATAATGCATGCACTGTGAACCATAAAATGTTTATTTTACTACGCTAACAATGTTGCAATGCTAATTGTTACGATCATCAGTGATCTAGCAGTTGCGGGTCGCTGGAAAACTACACAGCCATGCTGCTTTAATGAATTACAACTCCCAGCATGCACCTCGCACACCCAGGTTCCTAATTCTGACTGATTACACACACAGTCAGAAGATTGAATAAACTCAGCACACACAGACGCATCATTGCAGAGTCTTAAACTGTTTAGTGAGCATTACGGCTCATTTCCCCTTGACACATTTGACCTCTGTACTTTGTTGTTTTGTTTGTCGCCTTTACACTTGGAATTATCTGTGTGAACCTGTTTGTTCCTTTTTCAACATTTAATTGCAAGACGACTCTTAATAAACTGAAATTTGATCCTCAACTTTGTTGTGCAGGCGTCCTCACATGACACCAACCTTTTTTTTGTTGTTAAAAGACCAAATGTGTTATTTGTAAAAAAAAGAAAAGAAAATAGTAATATTAAAAAAAAAAAAAAATAGACTTCTTATTATTCTAAATTATTATATTTTATAATTATTTTATTATGTAATAAAACTAATAAGAGAAAATTTTATTTGTTTTATTTCGGCTATAATCATAGCAGTTTTTAATTTTTTAAGAAACTATTTTAAGGTCAAAATTATTAGCCCCTTTAAGCTAGATTTGCTTTTGTTTTTTGATAGTCTACAGAACAAACCATCGTTATAGAATAGCTTGCCTAATTACTCTAACCTGCCTAGTTACCTAATTAACCTAGTTAAGCCTTTAAATGTCACTTTAATCTGGACAGAAGTGTCTTGAAAAAATATCTAGTAAAATTTTTTACTGTCATCATGGCAAAGATAAAATAAATCTGTTATTAGAAATGAGTTATTAAAACTATTATGTGCAGAAATGTGTTGAAGAAATATCTCCGTTGAACAGAAAATAGGGGAAAAATTGAACAGGCGGGCTAATAAGTCTAACTGTATAACAATTTTATATTTTTTCAAGCAAATTGTTTTGAAGTTTAACCTACATATCCAAATTGTGCCGTTTTAGTGACTGTCGCTTTAAAGTCAAATGAGAGGGTGGAGCAAATAGATAAATGCCTGTGTGTCAGCATAGTGGCAGATTCAACATTCAAACATTTTACCCTATTTGATTCTGCTGATAGATAGATGGATGGATGGATGGATATGGATAGAAAGATAGATAGATAGATAGATATATAGATAGATAGATAGATAGATAGATAGATAGATAGATAGATAGATAGATAGATAGATAGATAGATAGATAGATAGATAGATAGATAGATAGATAGATAGATAGATAGATAGATAGATAGATAGATAGATAGATAGATAGATAGATAGATAGATAGATAGATAGATAGATAGATAGGTTGGTTGGTTGATTGATTGGGGTTGAGTGATTGAACATATTTTAATAATTTTGCATCATAGCATGTTTCCATTATAAAAGCCTTCAGTCTGCTCTTACAGCTGTGAACAGATGGACAGTATCTGGTTTACAGTCCAGAAGATGAGCTGCGGATGTGATCCAGAAGAATGGGTGTGTATGAGTGTGATCAGCATTTTAATGCAGCTGACAGGACGGCAAGACTGAAATAACTTTGATGACATCTGAAAACTAAGAACAGCAAAAGGAGCAACAAGACTAAGCTTTAGAGACTGAGGTCAGTCATAGGATCCTGCTTCAGTGCTTTAGTGTGTGTGTGTGTGCGTGTGTGTGTGCGTGTGTGCGTGTGTGTTTGTGTGTGTGTGTGTATGTGTGTGTTCAGAGAAACCTCCTGGGACCATCATAAACGGTTATTCATCAGGCTTTTCCAATTAGTACAGAGTATGTTCGTTTAATGGAGAGACTTAATGTTGGTCCGCAGCCGAAAAGTCTGTAAGGTTGGATTAAATTAGATTAGCGCAGCACCTATTGAGTTTCTTATTCAGAATTCAGAAAATGAGAGCCAAAGTTATTCGTAGAGTTTGAACTGAATAATCCAAAGAAGTCATTCCTAGTAGGTTATATTAAGATTCAGTTTGCTCCGATTATTCTGTGCATGTTAAATATTGAGCTATGATTCGTAATTACAACTTTTCCACTTGGTGCCATTTTTAAACAATTGAAAACAAGTGGTGTTTTACTGATGTATGTTCATATGCACTCAAAAAATAAAATATATTTATATTTGCTGCTTGTTCAAACTACTTATTTAAAATTAGCTGAATCTTATTAGATTTTTGTTTAATCTACTTAAATTAGTTACACTAACCAAATGGATTTGTGTTGGGAAAGCATGAATGAATTATGTGGAAATTATGTGGTGTGTTTTAGGCATCTTAGAGCACTGTATGCTGGGTTCCACACAATTCTCTCATGTTGTCCCAACACAAATCGATTAATTAACTTAATTATTTTTACACATTTAAATGGATTGAACATAAAAAAAAAGAATTTTGTTGATTCAGCTGATTTTAAACACATAGTTTGAACAGGCAGCAAATTTTTTTTGTGGGATTCTGTGGTAACAAAGGAAAGATGCTTGTACAAAAAAACAAGGCCTTAAGTGAAAGATTTGCCACTATTGTTTAAAGATCAGCTATGCTAACTATTAATACAAATATTCTACATTATATGTGTACTGTATGTCCTCATTTACTCAATCTGCCACAGTTTGTCACTTTACTTGGTGTATATTTTTGTAGAAACAATATCAAACAAAATGTAAAACAGATTTAAGTTGTATTTTTTTTTCATTAGAAATAATTGATATCCACTAAAATGCTTTACTCATTTCAGTATTTTATTTTTGACTTAAATATATCTGTTATACACCAAATTATAAAACAACAAAATATCATTTCACCAACTGAACATTTTGTTTGCTCAGCTATTTAAAACTTCCATTCAATATAATATCTATGTGTAAAATGTAAGATAATTCATAAAAGATAAAGATAATATATATAAAAAAGATAATTGTGTAGAATCCAAACTCCTTGGATTTTTATTATAATTATACTATAATAATAATATTATTAATGATAATAATAATTTTATTATGTAAATTAATTAACTTTATTAATAATAAACTTTACTCCTTGTTGAAAATATTACAGAGTATTAATACAATATATATATATATATATATATATATATATATATATATATATATATATATATATATATATATATATATATGCTTGTACAAATATATATATATATATATATATATATATATATATATATATATATATATATATATATATATATATATATATATATATATATATATATATATAATAAACATACATAATATTTTATTAACTTAAATAATTTAATTGAAAATTCCATTTGTACATTTTGAATTATTGCTAAAATATAATGCTTATGTTAGGAAATGCTTTTAATAATTTTAAATCAACCTGAAATCATCATATATAATTATTAAACCCCAGGGGGCTAATAATTCTAACTGTATATATAAGAAATTTTCTATTAAATTAATCAAGCCTTGGTGGGCAAAAGCGACTTCTTTTAATGTTTCTAAACATTTGGTTGTGTGTGTGTATGCATACTTGTTTTTATATCAGCCCAGTTTTGCTCCAAGTTTTATATTAGCCCAGTTTTGCTAATCAAACTTAGCTGATCTGAACAATCGAGGTCTTCAAAAGAATCTGGAACACCTTGAATAGTTATATCAGCTGTGTTTGATCATGGTTGGAGCAAAACTGTGCAGAGCTGCGGCCCTGCAGGAATTGACTTTGACACCTGGGTTTAGAGTTAGGGTAGGGGTAAAGGGAGAGAATATACAGTTTGTAGTAGAAACATAATGTTAATGAGAGTCCCCACCAGGATATTGGGACAAATCTATGTTTTTGTGTGTGTGACACTTTCTACATACCTGATTGAAACCAGTTAGCGTAGCAGCACGTGTCTGTTTGAGATCTGACAGGTGTGTGTTTCTATCTCTGTTGACCGATGAATAAAAGCCTCTGCTATTTAGTGATGAAACTTGACAGACTCTTGTTTACCCGAAAGCCCTTCTCCTCTACTCTGCTTTTAGGATGTGCGATTTGTTGCCAGAACCACTTGGCAGTCTGACAGTCACAGAGCCTCCAAGACTTCGGATCTCCAGCTGAAGCTTCCCTTTGATGAACGCTTGTGCGATTAATGCCTGAGGTTAGAGATCCTGAATGGACAGAGTCAGACTGTTGATGCTTTACTGTTGGTGAAGAGACCAAGCAGGTTTGTTGACACCTCAGCAGGATTAAAGATATTTTTCTTAAAGCATTGAACTTTGGACTCAAGAATTGTAGTAGACAGATCACTCGTTGTCAATATCATCCTTAGATTAATGCCAAAAATTGACTTTTTATTACTCCGCTTGACAAAATGAAAGGTCTCCTTCACCGATAAAGCCGGACTTGATGGATGAACTGCCGATTGTGTTTGTTTTTCTAGACGGTGACCTCAAAAAATCAATCTTCCCTCAGATGAATCCTGCTCACTGTCTCTTCTGTGGGACGAAAGATTACAGACACGCTGATGATCAGAAGCAGCTGCCAGCAGGCCGAACGGCGTCACGGACGATATGGAAGTGCCCTCATATTCAAAGGGCATGCTAAGAAATATCAGCAGAGCCGTACCACCTCCTTTCCCTCCCTTTCCCTCCTTCTACTCCTCCTCGTTCCCCTTTCCTCTCACAATGCTCGACTGCCACTCTATTTTAGTTTGGAGGAATATCTCCTCATCAGGAAGGAAAGTGAGATTGTATTGAGAAACAATGGGGGAATCGGTTTAGGCTTGTGGTCGTGATTATATAGAGCTCCAGAAGTTTCGTTAGATTTTAGCTTCTACAAACATGATTTAGTCAAAACAGCATTTATGGGTATTCCTAAAACATTATTCATCTGTTTTAATTCACTTTAGATCAAATTGCGCTTAAAATAATTCTCTTTGTCTGGATTGCATTTCAAAACACTGCGGTTGGGTTTAGGAAAGAGGGTGGGCGGGCCGAATAGGTACTTTTCAAAATACTGTTGGTTGGGTTTAGGGAAGGGGGAAGGTGGGGTGATTGGTCAGTCAGACAGTGATTTAGTCAACAGCAGCTTCTGGTGGATTTACGTGAGAACAGCAGGCGCTAACGGCACTCGCAAAATAAATTTGGAATCTCAAAAAGCATACACAGCGGCCTATGGCGGACTCTTAAAAACAAAAACGTAGCTCATGGGACATATTTGGCGCTCTCCAGAAATGTATATAGGGGCACGTAATCAAAATGAACCTGGGTTGAAAGTATGTGATCAGTCAACTGTTATTTAAGTTCTTATGTATTATTGCATTTTTTCCCTTGTTCTTCCTTAAAAAAAAAAAAATAATAATAATAATAATTAAGTAAAAAAAACAGGAATTTCATGTAATGTCTCTTTTTTTCATTTAAATTAAATTTTCATAATCGAATAAAAATTTCTCGACTGTAAAAAAATTTATTTGTAAGATAAGAATTTTCAGCCGGGTCTCATGAGGAAACATAACTATTTTACGTATTGTCAGAAAATTGGCTAATTAATATGAATTCATACAATTTAATTCATATGTAAACGTACGATTTTTAAAAGGAGGCATCAAAACACCACCGTTGAACGTACCCTTCATTGAAAGATGATCCAATCATACTAAAATGTATTAATCAATCATACAAATCAATATAAATTAGCCACTAAATCAAAAAGTTACAAATCGCCACAAGATTTTGTTCAAATTTGTTCACTGTATCATCAATGCCAATTAAGCCCCTCGTATTTTTCAGAGTCCGTACAGAATACAAATTTTTCACGAATGCCAGTGCAAGAAATACTTTGCGTGGGAACCATTAGAATCTGTTTTTTAATAATCAGCGTATAATCAGTATAATCAAAAGCCAACATAGAACAAGAAAGTGCCTTGAGGTCGTTTCCAAAACATGGGGATTTACTCAACGATTAAAGCCTATTATGTAACAGTGTTTCTTCTCACAACCATTTCAACACAACCAAGTAAGATGCCACACCCCCAAACCAACAACAAATATCTCTTTTATAAATCCATTTTTATTGAAGTGATGCAGGCACATGATGATTCCTCAGATGTGAAATTGCAACGGGACATTTAGGAGAGCCACCATGTGACTGGACTTGCTTCGGGCCATTGCTCGGATAGATCAGTTTAGAGTTTGCCTTCTTTATATCTTTGTTTCTGATACTCACAGTCAAATGTAATCTTTGACACCAATCTCAAGGACACAAAAGCTATCCATTTCAAGAGTTCACACTCAGCTATTGCTTGAAACAATTTGCAAATCTGGCATACTGTCCTGGGAGAGAACCCTGAGCTTGGAGGGTTCCCGCCTGGTCATTTAGCATGATCTAGTAGGTCTCAAGAGCTCCCCCTGGTAAAGGGGGAGATGGTATGGATGGGGGGATTATTCAAAACAAAGATAAGAAAGGTACAATGAATGGGTTTATTTATTGGAGGCTAGAATTCATCTGATTGGTCTAGCAATGATTATTAAGCGGGAGTCTCCCATATTTCAAACCCATCACCCGCCACCCTCCCATTGTGTTATTTCTCTTAAAAACTCCCATAATTTCACCCCCACCCGGTTCTCGACTTGAGACAGCTCAGCTTGCATGTGAAAGTCTGCAGCCAGAGACTGTTCGTCAAAGTGGATATCTTAACTTTTAACATTACCCAAAACTAATGAATCTGAAATTGTAATATTGACTAATGTGTCTAATATGTGTTTATAAAAATGAAAGTTTTAAAGGTGACCTATTATGCAAAAATCAATTGGTTTCAAGTGGTCTAATCACAGTTGTGTAGCAACAGTGTGAATATAGCCAGCCCATAATGGTTACAATCGATTTATTCCATTTTTTTTATATAATCCCGCTTGATTAAAAACAGTCTGCAGAAACACTCTGGATGCCATCCCCTTTTTGTACATGTCATCAGGGGGGAAAACCTCACCCATTAGTGAAAAACCGCTCCCTCATTAGCATAAACAGCCTTGAGTGAGAAGCAGCCGTCCACCATTAGAGTTTTCACGCTGTATCTGTAAAAGATAATGCCAACGGCTAAGGGGCATTATGAATGTAGAGTTATAGGATGCACAACCATCTGGACTGCCTTCTGGTTCACTTCTTCTGACATTCCAGTTTTTCACAGAGAAAACAATAAGAACACCTCACATGAGTGTTAACTTGTTTTTTTTGTGTCATTTTGTGTCAACAGTGAGCTGCAGTTCTGTGGGCGCAAACGCCATGTTGATGCCAGAGGAGAATAGCCAGAAGGGTTCCAGCTGATAGAAAGGCAACAGTAACTCAAATACAACTGAGGTATGCAGAAGAGCATCTCTGAATGCACAGCACATCCAACCTTGAAGCAGATGGGCTACAGTAGCAGAAGACCACACCGGGTGCCCCCCAGTTAGCCAAGAACAAGAAACTGAGGCTATAATTCGCACAGGCTCACCAAAATTAGACTAGAAGATTGGAAAAACGTTATCCGTGTTGATGAGTCTCAATTTCTGCTGCAACATTCGGATGGTAGGGTCAGAAATTGGCATCAACAACATGAAAGCATGGATCAACCCTGCCTTATATCAACAGTTCAGGCTGGTGGTGGTGGTGTAATGGTGTGGGGGACAATATCTTGGCACACTTTGGGCCCATTAGTACCAATTATGTCAACCCCACAGCCTGAGCATTGTTACTGACCGTGTCCATCCCTTTATGACCACAGTGTAATCATCTTCTGCTGGCTAATTTCAGCAGGATAACGCACCATGTCATAAAGCGTGAATCATCTCAGACTGGTTTCCTGAACATGATAATTAATTCACTGTACTCAAATGGCCTCCACAGTCACCAGATCTCAATTCAATAGAGCACCTTTGGGATATGGTGGAACGTCAAATTCACATCATGAATGTGCAGCTGACAAATCATGCAACTGTGTGAAGCTAGCATGTTAATATGGAGCAAAATCTCTGAGGAATATTTCCAGTACCTTATTGAATCTATGCCACAAAGGATTAACGCAGTTTTGAAGGCAAAAGGGGGTCCAACCTGGTACTAATAAGGTGTACCTAATAAAGTGGCCAGTGAGTGTATATTGTAATCAGTGTAAATGAGATTACCATATAAGGCTCTGATAAAAGGTTAAAAAACACTTGAATAATATAAACCCGGGTTGCTTCTGTAGCTTTAACAAGCCTCTGCGGCTGTGGGTGCAGGAACTGCTGGAGGTAAAGTGTGACTGCAACACTCAAAGTTGTCAGCAACACCACTGAGACTCGCGGCACTCTCTCATGGTCATACGGACAGAGATAAAATGCCTCTCTCTTCATTTAGCACTGCCACAGGATTGTGTGAAGAGAATCGGCCATGTGCCCTCAACACATTACACCGCAACTAATCCTGAAACAAGGTCATTGAAGGTGCAAATGGCAGACTGAATCATCGCTATATATACATTACTCAAACAGCTAAAGGGCAAAAGTGCTTGTTTCTCACCTCTGCTCACACCTTATTTGATTCATGCAAGTTTAGAAGATAATGATGCTTTAAATGTGTTAGAGGCAACTACACTGATAAAGCCATACACTCTAAAAACGGTTGGGTTTACTGTTGCACCAAAACATTCGATTCATCTTGTCCCAACACAAACTGATGGTTAACTTTTTTTCTTTCACACATTTAAGTGGATTGAACATAAAACAAATAAGGTTGCCGCTGTCGATGGATTGTTCTTCAGTGTCTGGACTCTCAGAAGTGATTATTAAACCACACTGAATATTTTTTTAACCTTTCTCTTTGAACCCCAGAGATGGTTGGACGTAAAAATCCCAGTAGATTAGCAGTTTCTGAAATATTCTGGTTTATCAGACCACCCCATCCGGCACCAACAACCATGCCACGTTCCCCATTCTGATGCTCGGTTTAAACTGCAGCAGATCGTCTTGACCATGTCTACAAGCCTAAATACATTCAGTTGCTGCCATGTGATTGGCTGATTAGAAACGTGCGTTGACAAAGAGTTGGACAGGTGTGCCTAATAAAGTGGCCAGTGAGTGTACTTTTCCTTCATAAAAACAAAACAAAACATACTATTAGGGTGTGGTATGCGTATGTGAATTGGGACACAGCATTATTGTGCTATGACTATTGCTCAGTGAAGTTGTAGGTGATCTTTGAAAGGCATTCCCTTGTCTTTTGAATATTATTAGCTTGCTTAAATCTGCTGGTGGTTTGTTTGTTATTGCATCGGTTTTCTTAAATTGCAGCACGTTTAGCTCTCTTTGCGACCATTGCATTTCAGCAATCCTCTATTTACCCAGAAATCATTGCGAGGATGGTGACCCGCCATGACCTCTCACGTTTTACCCACCTAGACAGCGATAATCCACCTGACGATCATGTGAAAAGACAAACTTCTTCTTTTACTTATTGCGTTAACCTTCGGCCACTCATATTGACCTTTATTGTTGTGCAAACAGATGAGCGGATTATTAAGCAAAAGGCTTCTCAAAACACATCCTGAAAAGCCAAACAAAACACTGGCAATGTGGTAAAGTGATATCGCTGGCCTTTTTCCAAATAGACAAAAAAAAAGCAGAACAACCTCTTGGTGTCTGTCTCGGTCTTGTGTTCTGGTTTCAAAGCTTATTTTCTTGTCCGCCGTTCGGAAACAATGGCGAAAAAAGATGGCAGCTTTCCACACTCAGCAGAAATCTTTATCGAAATTAGCATTCGCCACAATGGTTGTGCTGATACCTTCGAGTCTTTTCAGATCTGGCGTTTGTACTCAGCTTTAAGAGTAAAAAAAAAAGTATGCTGGTGAATTAGAACAAACTTCCAGTCACATGTAAAATAATTACTCATAGTGGCCTCAAAGTGTATTTTGGTACTTGTGCTGTATTTAAAAGTGCATGGGTTTGCATTAGTATTCAAAAACAAGAGTCAAGCGGATATCTGCAAACAAATGATGCGTGAGCTGTTCTCTGAACTATGCTATTTATGTTTAATGTGTGAAGAGTTTCTCACACTTCACACAAGCGTATGAAGAAGCAAAAATATTTCGTGCCATTTTCAGCAATATGTATTTTATTTATTCATCATTCAAGCTACACACTCAGTGGCCAGTTTATTAGGTACACCTTACTACGTAGTACCGGGTTGGACCCTCTTTTGCCTTCAGAACTGGCGTAATCCTTCATGGCATAGATTCAACAAGGTACTGGAAATATTCCTCAGAGATTTTGGTCAATATTGAGATGACAGCATTCCGCAGTTGCTGCAGATTTGTCGGCTGCACATCCATGATGCAAATCTCCTGTTCCACCACATCACAAAGGTGCTCTATTGGATTGAGATCTGGTGACTGCTGAGGCCATTTGTGAGCTCATTGCCATGTTCAAGAAACCAGTCTGAGATGATTTGTGCTTTATGGTGTTATCCTGCTGGAAGTAGCCATCAGAAGATATGTACCACCACCACCATCAGCCTGAACCATTGATAGAAGGCAAGATAGATTCATGCTT
Source organism: Danio rerio (assembly GCF_052040795.2). Lineage (NCBI taxonomy): Eukaryota > Metazoa > Chordata > Actinopteri > Cypriniformes > Danionidae > Danio > Danio rerio. The sequence continues at coordinate 49,874,266 of NC_141021.1, forward strand.
TCATGTTGTTGACACCAAATTCTGACCTTACCATCTGAAATCGAAACTTATCAGACCATGCAATGTTTTTCCAATTTTCTATTGTCCAATTTTGGTGAGCCTGTGCGAATTTTAGCCTGTTTTCTGTTCTTAGCTGAGAGTTTCGATGTGTTGTGCGTTCAGAGATGCTCTTCTGCAGACCTCGGTTGTAACAAGTGGTTATTTAAATTACTGTTGTCTTTCTGTCAGCGTGAACCAGTCTGGCCATTCTCCTCTGCCCTCTGCCATCAACAAGGCATTTGCGCCCACAGAACTGCTGCTCACTCGATATTTTATACTCTTTTGAGGACCATTCTCTGTAAACCCTAGAAATGGTTGTGCTTGAAAATCCCAGTAGATCAGCAGTTTCTGAAATACTCAGACCAGCCCATCTGGCACCAACAACCATGCCATGTTCAAAGTCACATAAATCATCTTTCTTCCTCATTCTGATGCTCGGTTTAAACTGCAGCAGATCGTCTTGACCAGGTCTACATGCATAAATTCATTGAGTTGCTGCTGCGTGATTGGCTGATTAGAAATTTGCGTTAACAAGCAATTGGACAGGTGTACCTAATAAAGTGGCCGGTGAGTGTATATAGCTACATCTTTTTTTAATTTTTTTATTTATTCTTTGTTTATTGGTTTTAATGAACATACAAACGTAAACAAAAAAAAGGGCAAAGACAAATGTATCAGTAGACAAGTATAGCAGCAAAAGGCAAAGAGAAAAAAATTAAATAAATGTAAAAATAATAATAATAATAATAATAATAATAATAATAATAATAATAATAATAAAGAAATAAATAAACATACTGCTATATCTTTTTTGATAATATTTTATTATACAGGGCAAAGCTACTGTGGTTTAAGCACACTGAACTTGCATGACAATGATGGTCAAAAAAAAAAAAAAAAACTGGGACATTTTAAATTATTTTTGGTTGTTAAAAATAACCCCATTTACACTCATCTTCGAATATGATTCAAAACCCAGTGATCATAAAATCGCAATTTGTTGTTTACATTGAGAGGATAATGGCAACTTGCACTTTGAAACACTAAAGTGTGCATATTAAAGCCCCCATAATGCAGTAACAAATGTCTTACTCTCCACACATTTTTCCAAATAAATATGCAAATAGTTTGTTTTATATCGTTTCTTAGATATTTCCTTTGTGTTTCTGCTGACACATTCATTTACTTAATCAAATATGAACATATTCTAAGATAAAAACAAAAACATATAAACAGGTTACCACAATATTAGAAGGCTTGTGTGCAAACTTGTCTACTTGTTTCTGTGTGGGTTGAATAAAAACTAAAACCACAAATGAAGGTGTGAAAGTTGACAAGAAATTGGTATGTTCTCCAATCACTAACAATATATTTCAATAACAGCTTCAAGAAATGCTTATTTATTAACTCTGTTTACGTATTAGTATTTTTTAGTTATCTTCCTTACAATAGCGTTTGTTTTTAATGTTTATTAAGGTTTTAACTTGGCCATTAAAAAATCTTTAGTGTTTAGCCTTGTGTAAGTCTGAAATTTCAATCATTATAGTCTTAAAAAGGTCTTAAAAAGTTTTAAATTTGACTTGATTTGAGTGTGTAGATACCCTAGTGAAGCTGATCGTGATGCTGAGATCAGCTCTGTCTATTTTCCAGAGAGCTGTGAAGCTGCAGAACACCAGCAAGTGACTGTGACATCCTGTGCATGAAGGTTATCATCAGTCCAGAGAGAGGACTGTTCTGTGACGTGCTGTTTGAGATCCGTCTGAAAAAATCCCTGACAAAATCCTTGCCAGATGATCATTCTCAGGCCCTGCTTACTCATGACCTTAAATGTTTTTGACTGTGTAATTACAATTGGACGATGCTAGATTAATGTATTAACGAGGTCGAATATGTCAGCCACTTTCCTGTAGTCAACTATGATTGTTTTCAAAAATGAAGTCTCGAAAACTTAAGCATCATTCACTGCCATTTAAAAGCTGTGTAGAGCCAGGGTATTTTACTGAAATGTTTATTGGGTTGTGGTCAAAGGCCAGGGCCACAGGGACCCAATCTTTACAACAAGCCAGGATATTATTCAGTATAAATCCGATTGGTTTGTTTGAAAAGAAAGCACATACACCCAAGATGGCTTTTAAGTGAATTATTAGATTTTTTGAATGAACTGTTGCTTTAACTAGGTTTAACTGTTCTGCATTGCTCAAAGTGTATGATTGTATCTGCTGCAATAGCATTAATTCAATGTAGACAGTTTAATTAACATTAAAATAAAGTTTTGACAATGTTAACAAAAATTATTATTTCTCAGGACATCTTGGGGGATAACATTATGTAAATCATGATGTAAAGATGAGGAAAATGAAACAGTAAATAATATATATTCATATTTATTTATATATATATATATATATATATATATATATATATATATATATATATATATATATATATATATATGTATATATATATATGTATGTATATATATATATATATATATATATATATATATATATATATATATATATATATATGTATATATATGTATATATATATATATATATATATATATATATATATATATATATATATATATATATATATATATATATATATATATATATATATTATTTACTGTTTCATTTTCCTCATCTTTACATATATATATATATTCATATACTGACTTTATTATGATTTAATATTCACTCACCGGCCACTTTATTAGGTACAGTACTGTACTAATACCAACCCTAGTACTAGGTTGGACCAATTTTTGCCCTTAGAACTGCCTTAATCCATTGTGACAGATTCAAAAAGGTACTGGAAATATATCCACCAAATCTCAAAGGTGCTCTATTGGGTTGAGATCTGATGACTGCAGAGGCCAGTACAATGAACTTGTTGTCATGTTCAAAAACCAGTCTGAGATGATTCACGCTTTATTACATGGTGTGTTATCCTGCTAGAAGTAGCCATCAGAAGATCTGTCTGTGGCGTGTGGCCATAAAGGGATGAACATGGTTAGGAACAATGCTTAGGTAGGCTGTGGCGTTGACACGATGCTCAATTGGTACTAATGGGCCCAAAGTGTAAATATCCCCCCACCATTACACCACCAGCAGCAGCCTGAACCGTTGATACATGATAGGATGGATCCATGCTTTCATGTTGTTGACATCAAATTCAAAAACACAGAATGTCGCAGCAGAAATCGAGCCTCATCAGTTTGAACCAGTCTGGCCATTCTCCTCTAACCTCTGGCACCAACAAGGCATTTGTGACCACAGAACTGCCACTCACTGGATATTTTCTCTTTTTTGGACCATTCTCTGTTACCCCAGAGATGGTTGTGTGTGAAAATCCCAGTAGATCAGCAGTTTCTGAAATACTCAGACCAGTCTGTCTGGCACTAACAACCATGTCATGTTTAAAGTCACTTAAATCACCTTTCTCCCCCATTCTGATGCTCGGTTTGCACTGCAGGAGATCGTCTTGACCATGTCTACATGCTTAAATTCATTGAGTTGCTGCTATATGATTGGCTGCTATATGATTGTCTTAATGTTATAAATTCATATAACTTGAATTTGCTTTAAAGAGCAGTTGAACAGGTGTACCTAATAAAGTGGCCGGTGAGTGTAAAAGAGTAGAGCAGAACTTTTTATCCATTGACTGAAAGCTAAAAGGTTGACCAAATGGGTAGACTAGTTTATTTTTCTAAGAAATTGAGAAAGATTTTTAATTAAGAATTATACATTTATATAAACATGCACTGGCGATTCACACATGCATTTAAAATGATTGAATTCAGGATGCCGATTCAGCGACTTGAAGAATAAGGGACTCTGTACCCAATGAACCTATCAAGATGATTCCCCTATTTAACCCCTATTGACATGACATGTTTTTCACTTTTCAGGGCCATTGGACTTCGAGTCTCCATTTGTGACTTGGGACCACTCTGCCTTCCGTCTTTCCATTGTATTGCCATGGGCCTTTCTTTCCTCTAGCTGTACCCTATCCAATGTGTACACACACAGGAAGTCTCCATATTCATTTCCTTTGAGTTTGGACAGAACAATCGATCACCTTTTCTCCACCCTTTCTCTAGCCAATTCGGTTTTGTAAATGATGCATTAAAAGGGCACGGAAGGCTTGGACTCTTGGTCAGGTTGTGGTTTGACAGTTGTTTGTAAGAATACTTCCAGGAAAAATACCTATATTAAACCTAAGGCTACGTATCAGAGTCAAAATAAGCTTCAATGTGAACAAGTTTTGTAAATTACAGAGTAGTTCACTGTAACACAAACTGTATATTACTGTAGGACAGTTATGCAGTTACTGTATTTTAAAGTTTCATTATGAAAATTGCTGTATTTTACAGTAAAGATATACAAACAATTCTGTAAATACATATACAGACAGATAATTCAATTCAATTCATCTTAATTTCCATAGGGCTTTTACAATGTAGGTTGTGTCAAAGCAGCTTAACAAATAAGTTCAAGTAAAACTGTGTCAGTCCAGTTTTCAGAGTTAAAGTTCAGTTTAGTTTAGTTCAGCGTGGTTTAACTTTCACTGCTGAAATTCCAAACACTGAACAGCAAATCCATCAATGCGCAGCTCAAGTCCCAAACCAAGCAAGTCAATGGCGACAGACTTTGCAAAGTATGTGATTTGTCCTCCAGATCATTCCAGATCTTGGAAGCAATCATTAAGCCACACGAATTGTGCTAGAATGACTAAATACAGAAACCAAGAAAGACTAGGTAGTGTCCCAGAGAGTGAGTAAGATCGAACCCCCTAAATAATTTATTGGGTGAAAGTATGTTATGGTCAAACAAACCCTAGTGGATAGGGTTTCCGCAGACTGGTCTCCACTGTGTATCGGTTATTCGAGTGGTGCACAAGGATATGTTAAAGACTGTTTAATAACCTCATTCACAGTAACTGTGCTGGAAGTCTGCAACGAGGCTTCATTCACTCTTCAATCTCCCACATGGAATGGAAGTGAACTGGATCAGGTAAATCCTCCTTATTGTAGCTGGTATCTCTGGTATGCACAAAGAACAGTAAAGAGAGAGACCAACAATGGATCCCATCAAAAGGCTGGCGCTGAAATAGAGATTAATGGGGATTACCACAGAAGAACAAGAGGATGAGCTTCGCTGTTAAACCATGCTGGAGTTCTGTGTGAGCCTGGAGCAATATTTAGCAATCAAATATTCTGTTGAATTGGGAATATTGGGTTAATATTGCCTGTATGAGAGTTCAGTGAAATTGAATAGTTGGAGCTGGTATATGTTGTGTGTTGGAGATTTGAGTTGAGTTACTTGTAAGCTGTCATTTGAAGTGGGTCAAAAACGTTCACCAAAGTTGTCTTAAAACTTTTGAACAATATCCATTCTTGTCATAGGACAGCTTTGAAAATCTGTTTTGATCTACTTCAAATGTGAACTGCTTTAGACTACTAATTTACCATGGCAGATCTTAGATAAAATGACTATTATTGGAAAAAGCCACAGTTATTTACAACCTATCAAATTCCATGTGATGTTACCTTCAATTTTTTACACTTGTTAGTTCAGTTCGCTCTGTTTGTTTGTTTGGACCAAAGCATAAAAGTAGCTGAGAACTTGTGACAAGCTTATGAAATGTATTAAAGAAGTCAATTCAATTCATCTTAACTTCTATAGCGCTTTTACAATGTATGTTGTGTCAAAGCAGCTTAACATAAAAGTTCTAGTAAATCGAAACTGTGTCAGTCCAGTTTTCAGAGTTTAAGTTCAGTTTAGTTCAGTTCAGTGTGGTTTAATTTTCACTGCTAAAAAGTCCAAACACTGAAGAGCAAATCCATTGATGCGCAGCTCCACAAGTCCCAAACCAAGCAAGCAAGCCAGTGGCGACAGCGGCGAGGAACAAAACCAATTGACGAAAGTGAAGGGGAAAAAAAACATGAGAGAAACCAGCCTCAGTTGGGCATGATCATTTTTCTTCTGGCCAAACTTCTTGTGCAGAGATGCAGTATAGGTGCCAGAGGCTGGAGAACGCTGACGTCCATCGTGGAGAAGTCAAAATAGTAGCAGGAATTCCTCCATTACACACACAAAGAAAGATTTGCTGCAATGAGATCGATTTCCAAAGCTAGTATTGGACTGTAATTGAACATTGCCACAATGACAAGCAAAATAAGTTATGATTGAGATTTCTGTCCTTTTATGGCCACAACTTGTTACATCATATCCTGTTTTTGGTTTAATTTACATGTCTTTGTATATAAGTTAAACCTCACAAAAGTGTGTTTGTAAGCAAACTGACAACCATCGTTTCAGGGGGCTCTGCCTGATCCCAGATGAAAAACTAGTAATCTATAGTAAATTACATTTATAGAGCTCTTTTTTTGACACTCGAAGTGCTTTACACAATTGGGGGAGGGGGGGAGGTTTCTCCTCATCCACAACCAGTGTGCAGCATCCACCTGGATGATGCAAGGACAGTCATATTGCACCAGATTGCACACCACAGCCCAGCTGAATAGTGAGAGGAGACAGAGTGATGAAGCCAATTATGATAAGGGGATGGTTAGGAGGCCATGGTGGACAAAGGCCAGATGGCAAATTTGGCCAAGACGCTGGGGTTAAACCCCTATTTTTTGAAGGACATCCTGGGATTTAATGGTTTAATGTCTCATCTGAAAAAAGGTTCTCACTAAGCAGTATATAGTCCCCGTCGCTATACAGGGGCATTAGGACCCACACAGACCGCAGGGTGAGCTAACACCTCTAACACCACTTCCGGCAGCAACCTAGCTTTCCCATGTCTCCTATCCAGGTACTGACTGGGCAAAGACTTGCTTAGCTTCAGTGGGCAACCATGTGAGAGTTGCAGAGAGTTAGCTGCCAGCTAAATATAATAATATATTACAATACATTTCAATCAGACAAACCTGGCCTTCCACAAAAACTGACACTGTCTAACTAAACTAGTCATCCAACAAACTAAGATTGTACTGAGTTTGAGATTACACACATTTTGTTGCCGCTAGTCACTTCCCCTGCTAATGACTAATGCTACACATAGGCTAACGTTAGCCTTGCGCACTATCCTATGTAGTTTTATGGCTGTCAGCTAATTCATCCCCTAGGAGCAGGAAACGTGGTGCACCAGCATGTAGGCAGATCGGCGTAAGATAACTTTGTTTGAGGGATGGCCCAATGCTTAGCCATGGCCTGGGGCCTGCTTCATTCGCACAATCTGGGATCACGCCTCAGTGCGCACGTTTAATAGACACAGCGGACTTCATCATGACATCATGCCTTTGTTTGAAATCCCAACACCCATTCACCACTCCGCTGCTGGCTTAGGCTGCCAGCGCTGGCAATATCAACAAGTAGCACCTTTAAATGAAGGCTCCAGGGTCAAGCTATAACATCAGGACTGGTTCATCAAACTTTTAGTTGAGCTAGCTGTTAAGCTACTCTGTTTAAACTGTTTTAACAGTAACTGCTTTTAAGCTAATATATGGTTTGTTTATTGTCATGCTACATCGGGTGAGTAGATGTTTTAAAATGAACAGCTTAAATCACCCAATGGTGACCTGTTAATCTTGCCGCTCCTTCCTTCTTTGTTTTGATGGTTTTAGAAGAAGTGGAGGCTAGTTAGTGAGCCATGCAGACTAGCTTAAAATCTTGCCCAGACAGCAGAGAATTTAAGTAGTCACTATTGATCCATTTATTTTCTTCACTTAAAACAATAGTAGATAGGTATCTTTTATTATTGTTATTATTTTATCTGTACTGCTTCTTGGGTAATTCAGTAAATACAGCCAGGTCTCTATGGGTTAGGGTTAGCATTTAAATCTGGTACACTAGCTATAAGATACCTACTTGTGATTCACTTTAGTAGTTTTACGTGTATGCAAATTACTTTTCTCCGCCCACCAGACCACCATATAACTACCCACTGAACATCATTCTTTAGTATCAGCCAATGGGAAGGCTTTGTCCATGATGTCATTTCTAGAGCACATTCCAGTTGGATAAAAAGTGGTCCACACAGGCTAAAGCATTGTCTAGTGGGGGATTATTAGTTGTAGTTTTCACTAATAAAAATAAGTAAAAGTTAGCTTGAACTTTTATATTTAAATGTTATACATTTACATACATTTTAACATTTAAATGTATGTCTTTTGTTTATCTCATGACGTTTATTTAAGAAAACTAAAACTGGTTCCAGTTAACAACACTAATCTATCATCAACGACCTGATGCATTATTATGTCTCACAAAGTTAATAACAACAAGACTAATTTCTCAGAGTTGAGTTTGATCTAATAGTGTTAGCAACAATCTGACAGGGATTGGTATTTTGAAAAAGTTCAAAGGACAATATTAGTATAATTATAGTTATTATTCAAATTAGCCTAATGGTAGCTAGCTTTTTAAAGCTACTTTTCCTACCCTTTTAAAATAACAATATGATGTGATTACATTTGGAATAGCATTGATCTGCTGCATTTTACAGTTGAAACATACATGTGAACATATTAATGTTGTCTTTAATATAAAAAGCCCCCTTCATTAATTCATTGCTCACTTCCTGTGAGTTAAAGAGTTTCTGAGAAATGTGACCAGAGCATAGGATCCAATAATTGATAACGCTGCTAAATCAAACTAATCAAAGTGAATCTCGAACGGTCTTGTTTTCTCACAGAATTATTTTCGTTTGCACCATGTCTAAAAGTTGAAACATTTAAAGTTGCCTGTTTCCCAGTGCCGGTGTCACATACATTCCCGTTTGTGTTTGTGAATCCTATTGTACTACGCGTCACCATGCGTCGCCCTCTGAATAAAGGCTGTCTGGCTCCCAGCTTAAATATTGCAGCAAACTAAAAACCAACCATCAGACTGGATTCAGTCACTTCTGCTCATTCGGGCGACAAGGATTGGAGGCCATAGGTGGGAACCAGAGAGCAAAAAGTTCACTTCACACCACAGTGTGCCAAGAGAAGGGGGAACACAAATACTCTGGAGCTCTTACTGTGGCAAGTTGCCCATTTTATTCTACTTACCTATATTGCTGTTTGTTTTATACAGAGCGTCCTTCGACCCTGAGCTATGTTTTTTTTTATTTAGTTGTAGACATTTTTTGTAACTTTTGTGGGATTTAAAATTGTAGAGTTTTGATACTTATTTGGCTCAGAGTAGATTTGATTATCTTTCGAACTCTAGATAACTATCAGAGGGAACAAATGCTTCAGATATTTTAAATCAAATAACTTTTTAATCTACACGTTTACAACTGTTTATTTTGGAGGCGGCTTACATCATGTAACTTATAACGTGTAACTTATTACGTTTTTAATTTAAAAAGCATATCTGCCTGCTTTCAAACATCTCTTTTGTTTGTTCCACAGTGCTGACAGTCAACCATGGGTGACTGGAGTTTCTTGGGCAACATCCTCGAGGAAGTAAATGAGCATTCGACGGTAATCGGTAGGGTGTGGCTCACGGTCCTCTTCATCTTCCGAATCCTCATCTTGGGCACAGCCGCAGAGTTTGTGTGGGGCGACGAGCAATCGGATTATGTGTGCAACACGCAGCAGCCGGGTTGCGAGAACGTTTGCTACGACGAGGCCTTTCCCATCTCGCACATTCGCCTGTGGGTGCTCCAGATCATCTTTGTTTCCACACCCTCATTAGTGTACGTGGGCCACGCCGTGCACCATGTACACATGGAGGAGAAGCGCAAGGAACGGGAGGAGGCTGAGCTCAACCGGCAGCAAGAGAACGAGGAGAGGCTGCCGCTGGCGCCCGATCAGGGAAGCGTCCGTACGGCCAAGGAGACGAGCACAAAGGGCAGCAAGAAGTTTCGTCTGGAGGGCACTCTCCTGAGGACCTATATCTGCCACATTATCTTCAAGACTCTCTTTGAGATCGGCTTCGTGGTGGGTCAGTACTACTTGTACGGCTTCCGAATCTTGCCGCTCTACAAGTGCAGCCGTTGGCCGTGCCCAAACACGGTCGACTGCTTTGTTTCAAGACCAACCGAGAAAACCGTGTTCATCATCTTCATGTTAGCTGTGGCCTGCGTCTCACTGTTCCTCAATTTTGTGGAAATCAGCCATTTAGGCTTAAAAAAGATCCACTTTGTGTTTCGTAAACCGGTGCGGCCGCAAGTCGAGGGACCAGGAGCAGCCGAAAAGGCATTGCCTTCCATAGCTGCCTCATCGATCCAGAAAGCCAAAGGTTACAAGTTGTTGGAGGAGGACAAATCCACGTCGCACTTCTTTCCTCTAACTGAGGTTGGGGGGATGGAGGCTGGACGCCTGCCGGCTTCATATGAGCCATTTGAGGAGAAATCTGACGAGGCCATGGCACCTAAGAAAGACATGTCTAAGATGTATGACGAAACGCTGCCCTCTTACGCCCAGACGACCGTGATTGGACCGAGTGCATCGTCAGGAATTCTGCGCAGGGATGAAGATGAGGACGAGTTGGCTGTGGAGGCAGACATGGAGGCCAGCGAGACGATAGAAGATACACGACCTCTCAGCAGCCTGAGCAAGGCCAGCAGTCGCGCAAGGTCAGATGACTTGACGGTATAAGTGATCCAGTGGAACTGGATTAGAAGTGCAGCAGTGTAAGTTGTAGTTTTGGGGAAAGTGAGTAAACCTGAAAGAGATTTAGAAGAAAGGATGAGGTGCCTTTCGGGCAACTGCGGCGTCACTTATAATACCAGCTTCTTTTTTTGAAGGAAGGAAATGATTGAAAAAAATAATGCTGTGCAATTTTCATGAGGAAACTTGAGAGCTTGATTCATTTTTTTTATACAGCAGTATTTTTCGTACTGTTTTTTATCAAACAGTTAACAAACCAGAGCTAGGGATCTGCAGCAGCTAGATCTACACATAGGGAGGAATCGGGAGAAGGTATTTAGCGAACAATATGTGGTGTTTTTTTAATAATAACATTTTCTATCCAGAATTTTACCGAGGCGAGATTCTGATGTTTACATTTTTGGATTAGCCATTAGCTGAATGTTTGTTTGTGACATTTTTTGTTCTTATTCTGATAAGAAAACTGTCAGGGCATCATCCTTTTCACCTCAATCATTTCAACCATACATGATGATGATTACTCGATCAATCTTCTTGATTTGTATGTGAATGGTACTGTAACGGATAGGTGTATGTGAGGTGAAACAAATGCTGATGGTTTTGTTGCACAGTCGTTCATCATGGCATAATAGTGACATAAAGACTATTTATTTAAAAGAAATGACCACCACTGATATACGTCAAACATGATGACCTTGTTTCTGGTTTCACTCACTTACATTGAGAGTCATAAACTGAGTGTATCTAGCGATAACTGTAATAACTGTGTTAGCCATAGAAGAGATAGTAGGCCACATTCTTTCTAGTCTCTCTGCGCAAGCAGCCATGATGATGATGATAAAGATCACGCCCAATCAGCACAAAGTATTGTTCAACAGGAGACAATAAAACAACAATTACATGACATGCCACCGCAGACAGTCTCACATCCTTGATGTTGTTGGAAACAACATTTGAGTGCTTTTTCCCTTCAGAAAAGGACTGGAAATAATTCAGAATATTTCAAAAGGCCAGAACAGAAGTGTTTTGCCCCTTGATTAAGTTGATATTTTTAGCAGAGACACCTTGTTTTTGGTTTTAAATATGCCTAGGAGTTTAGAGTGATGTATAGAAAGACAAAAAATTCAGTTGTTTAGTATTTCATCTTTATCTGACCAGTAATGATGTCTGTTTGCTCGTAAAACTTCCACAGTTCATCCAAAGTCATAACACATGATTCACTGAAATGTATTTAACCTGTTCATTTCATGTCAAATGTGTGGTTATGATAACATGTAAGCATTATTTTTCTGCATCTATACTCTCTATAATGGTTTCGTATTAGTTTGGTCTGAATGTAAAACTGTTTTAAGTCACGGTTACTTTTCCCAGAACCCAAAGCGTTGGCGGAAAAAAATAATTTCAGGCAGATTTTAGGTTTTATGTGAATGATATATTATTTAAACGCTCAATGCATGAGGTAACATTAGCAACATTTGACCCAGACCTAAACAGCACAAGGGCCATTAGTAGGTCAAATAAAAAATTAGGGTAGACGCAAATAAAAACCATTCTCAGACAGATGAATGGTCATAATTTTGCCTCCTAGGTATTGTACTAATGTGAAGGTTGGCATTGTCTGTTCACAAAGCTTTAATGTGAGTGTTCACAGCCTTTAATATCTCCCCTTTAATCTTTCTGATAAACAGTGCTTCACTATGTCTTTTCTCAGAATTGCTCGGTGGAAACAACAATGCAGGACTGAGGGTTGTATTTTTTACGATGCATGAGATTACTTCCTAGAGAAGCCTGATTTGTTAAAAATTCAAAACGAAACAGCCTTGTTCAACATTCGGACTGGTTTTACATTTTGCCGTGGTCACTGAAGACAGAGATCAGTCTGTTTGCTGCACGTCAGATTACAGGCTGATAAAAGTACATCCGATTGATTATCGGTGCTGAATTGAATTTTTATCAGCGAGTTGTACTGAGAATTAACTCAAGGCTGTTCATGTCCTGATTTTTCTTTTGATCATTTTCACATCGGTTCTTGAACAAGAAAAGATTTGACTGTTTTTCACTAACTTGTAGTCCTTTACTGCACCTATACAGAAATGATCGTCAGTTGAAACCATATGCGGATATAGCCAATAAAAGTCATGTGTGGTCAACAGCAATGTCTGACGCCTTTTATTAATATCACAATTATGCACACACATATTCATATAGTCTAAGATCTATATCTCCCTCTCACAGACAGACATGTAAACAGACAGACAGACAGACAGACAGACAGACAGATAGATAGAGATAGATAGATAGATAGATAGATATATAGATAGATAGATAGATAGATAGATAGATAGATAGATAGATAGATAGATAGATAGATAGATAGATAGATAGATAGATAGATAGATAGATAGATAGATAGATAGATAGATAGATAGATAGATAGATAGATAGCATTTAATGCAAATGTGAAAAGATCTGACAGAAACATAATTATAAATTAATCAAAAACATAAAATTGTGTCAATGATAACAACTTAAATGTGCAATTTCTGATGTTTTTTCTATCCTAAATAAGTTTTTTTTTTATTTGTAAAGTGTTTTTAATAAAGAACAACTCACTGAAATCAACCATCAGTTAATTTTAGAAATTTTTGGGATGAAATACTTTTTATTCACAATATTTATGTTTTTTTTTTTTTTTTCAGGGACAGATAATGGATAGATAGATGGATTGGATAGATAGACAGACAAACAGACATACCTAAAATGTCCTTATTAATACCTCAAGGTTACATATATTACTTAAAAAGTGTTCCTCTTAAATTTTTAGTAATTAATATAAACTTTCGAGGGACCATTACGGACCCTTATAAGTACTAATTTGTACCTTTTGAAAAATTAGCACCCCAGTGACAACTCGCATCACTGAAAAATTACAAAGCCAATAACTATAATCCCGAGTATCCTCTGAGGTGGTTATTGTAAATATATAAACCTTGCACACAATGGCGCACACTAGGTCCAAGTCTATTTATTATTATAATTTTGAAGAACGCCACTTGGAGACCACCGTCCATATTCAGTTGTGGCCTGTATTTATTTATTTATTTATTCGTTTTTTGCTAAATAAATTTATTGGGTTTTGTTTGAACTACAGAACAAAATTGATGGAAAAATAAAATAAATAAATAATTACATGAAAAGTGAAAAGACGTATGGTTAAAAAAAGAAAACTAATTACATGTATTCAAATAATAACTTTACATAATTAAGCAATAAATAAATAATAACAACATTTTTGTATTTTGCGTTTCACAGCTTTGCAGTGTTACTGGTTAAACAAATGTGTTCATTGTTGCTGAAATGTAAGTCATCTGAACAATACAAGAAGACACCAACAAGGGTTTAAAAGCTCAAACATCAAAAACTTGCATGGCCCACCTGGTTCAAAAAGTGTTAAAGGTGGTCCCTATTTTATAAATGTCTTGTAATTTCAACTTTTAGCAGTGTATGTCAGCTTCTTCAGAGCAAGATTACTAGTCATTTCTTTAATCCACTGGCCACAGGATGGCCTTTGAGATTTTTTTCCAATTTAAAGCAATAACACGCTTGGCTTGGAGTAAACTAAAATATAATAGTTTGCGTTTGCTTGTGTTCAGATTTGGGGTTTACAGGGTATGAAATAAACATAGTTTGGGAACCAAATGTATATTTTCTTCAAATAACTTATCAATCATTATTAGAATCTCTTTCCAAAATTTTGGGATCTCATTGCACTCCCACACAATGATAAAGGGTACCCACTTCTTCATTGCATTTTGTACAACCATCAGGAATATTTGGGTTAAATCTATGCAGCTTAGCTGGTGTAATGTAAGTACATAGGAGCCATTTACAGTTGACGTCAGAATTATTAGCCCCCTGAATTATCAGCCCCCCTGTTTATTTTTTTCCCCAACTTCTGTTTAACGAAGAGAAGATTTTTTCAACACATTTCTGAACATAATAGTTTTAATAACTCATTTATAATAAGTGATTTATTTTATCTTTGCCATGATGACAGTAAATAATATTTGACTTGATAATTTTCAAGACACTTCTGCTTAAAGTGACATTTAAAGGCTTAACTAGATTAATTATCTTAATAGGCAGGTTAGGGTATTTAGGCAAGTTATTGCATAAAGATGGTTTGTTCAGTAGACTATCAAAACAAAATATAGCTTAAGGAGGCTAATAATTTTGTCCCTAAAATGGCTTTTAAAAAATTAAAAACTGCTTTTATTCTAGCCGAAAAAACACAAATAAGATTTTCTCCTGAAGAAAAAGTATTATCAGACATACTGTGAAAATTTCCTTGCTCTCTTAAACATCATTTGGCAAATATTTTAAAAAGAAAAAAAAAATCAAAGGGGGCTAATAATTATGACTTGTATACTGAAAACTGTATATTGCAGTAATTCACAACTATTTATTTTTTAATGTAAGTGATTAAAGGTGTCAGAAATTTGAATCTGGTGCTATAAAATCAGCACATGGATTTTATAGCACCAGGTTAAACTTTCTGACAACTTAAATATAATGTAATCAACAGAGGGGGTCACAAAAAAAAAATTTGAAAGGAGGATGGCTATTTATTTGCATGTTTGTGTGTGTGTGTGTGTGTGTGTCTGTGTGTGTGTGTCTGTGTGTGTGTGTGTGTGTGTGTGTGTGTGTGTGTGTGTGTGTTACTATTACAAAATTAAAAGATTTTTTTCCTTCTGTAGGTTATAAATAAAATATGCTCATTCTAATAGTTTGATCGTTTTCTTTTGAGATTCAGAAAGAAAAGGATTCTCTGTTTTATATATTGCGTTTACATATTACAAGATAAAAAAGATTACATATGAAAAGATACTAAATGAAAATCATAATAATACATAAAAATCGCCCACATAACAAGCAATCTTGTCCAAAGCCAAAAGTCCTGTTTAAACAACAGAGTATGGTGACTAAGCATATTAAAACATTACAGAAACGATGCATTAATCCACAAATTTTTTTCAAGGTAACAAATAAAAGGATGCCAAATTTTGTCAAATTGTTTGAGTTTTTTATTTCAAAGTATCTAACTCGCTCCAAATGTAACAAAGAGGTTATTTCTCCAAGCCACAGTTTACATGTAGGGGGTTCCTTTTTTGTTTGTTTTCCCCAAAACAGTAGCAGTAGCTTTTCTTGGCAGTAGTTAAACAGTATGAGAGCAATGTACAATATGTTGTGTATTTGACAACAAATGCGTTTGTTCAGAGAATCCCAGAATTAAAAGCATTGGATCCAGTTGTGATTGCAACCTCAACATCTCGGAAAGCACTTCAAAAATTCCATTCCCATAACTCTGTATCTTAGAACAAAGAATAAAACTTTGAGATAGATCCTGATGAATTATTTGTCGCAAAGAGGTGAAATATATGAGAAGATTCTATGTATTTTTTTTCTTTGAATAATGTAACCTATGTATTATTTTTAACTGAATTAAACAATGTCTAGAATTAATATAGTGTTTATTAATATCCTACAAACCCGATTGCCACATTTCTTCTAAGTTTCCACTACCAATTCTTCCTCCCACTTTTCCATAAGACATTCTGTGGAGGAGGAAATAACGGATTGAAGTTGTTCATGATTGATAATGCTTTTTTATTATTATTATTATTTTTTTTAAAAAACTATTTTCACATAGTTTAATAAAATTAATTAGATCTTTGGAACTCACCAAGCGACCCCCCCCTCCTCCCCCCACATGTCATTGCGTATTGACAATAAACTCTTCTGCTGCTCTCTTCTGGCGAATTGGTGAACAGTCTCACTTTAATTAAAGGATTTGCGCAACAACACAAGCTTTGCACTGCATTTATAAAAGAATAATATGTAGGCTTGCTTGTTTTGTGACTCATTTTTGCTTATTTTAGCAACTTTTAATACCCCTTTTCGTGTTTTGCATATTGGTCGTGTTTATCAGCAGAAAACTCTGACCGGGTGTGAAAAAATAAAGTTCATTTCCTGTGTGAGTGCGAGAATAGCCCGCAACATTGAAGTGTCACACGCGCAACAGACACACATCTCTTTACGCTTATCAACAGGAGACATCAGACGGTGAGTTTTAGTGATTTACTCCAAGAATTATGTTTAATTTCAACAAAAATATAAAATATCAGTGTAGTATTTTCACTAATACTGTTTCACTGTTAGGCTTAGTTATGTTATCCTGAATTCAGCAGATGAAGGGACAACAATATGAATGCAAGTAATACAGGTGAGCCTGTAAGATTTACTGTATAGCCTTGGTTGTATACACGCAAAGCTCACACGGAAATTAGGTTATTTGGCGGTTATTTTGTGCTGGTTTAAGTGGTTAAGTGAAACTTCTGTCATTATTTAGCTGCTAACCTGTCTCTTCCAAACCTGCTTGACTTCTTTTTGTAAACACAGAAGAAGAAATTCTGAAGAAAGCTAGAATCATCGACTTCAATAGGAAGTTATGTTTTTACTATGGATGCAAAAGGCTGTTGGTTTCCTCAGGGTTCTAACGATTCTATAAAGTAGCTACTTAAAAGTACTTGAATTTCAGACTTGTATTCAAGGCCTGGAAAGTACTTAAAAATAAACACAGGCCCTTGAAAGTGCTCAAATTAGTTTTAAAAATGAAATTTGTTTATGGTTTTATTTTAACAATTGTACTTAATTGTCAAAAAACTGAACAAAAAATAAGAAATACATTTATTTCTTACATTTAAAATATTACATTTAAATCTTGTGCAATAACACCGACAAATAATGCCTAATTTATCAATATTTCTGAAACCGCTGTCCTGACATTTTATCCAACCCATCACATTACAGTGCATCCGGAAAGTATTCATAGTATTCATTTTTTTTTATGTTACAGCCTTATTCCAAAATGGATTAAATTTATTTATTTCCTCAAAATTCTACACACAATACCTCATAATGACAATGTGAACATTTTTTTGAAATTGTTGCAAATTTATTAAAAACAAAAATCTAAACAATCACAAGTACATAAGTAACTTTGCTCAGAACTTTGTTGATGCACCTTTGGCAGCAATTACAGCCTCAAGTCTTTTTGAATATGATGCCACAAGTTTGGCACACCTTTCTTTGGCAATTTTTGCCCATTCCTCTTTGCAGTACCTCTCAAGCTCTATCAGGTTGGATGGGAAGCTATGATGTACAGCCATTTTCAGATCTCTCCAGAAATGTTCAATAGGATTTAGGTCTAGACTCTGGCTGGGCCACTCAAGGACATTCACCGAGCTGTTGTGAAGCCACTCCATTGATATTTTGGCAGTGTGCTTGGGGTCATTGTCCTGCTGGAAGATGAACCATAACACCAGTCTGAGGTCAAGAGCACTCTAAAGCAGTTTTTCATTCAGGATGTCTCTGTACATTGTTGCATTCATCTTTCCCTCTATCCTGACAAGTCTTCCAGTTCCTGCTGCTGAAAAACATCTCCACAGCATGATGCTGCCACCACGAATGGAATTTCCCTGGTGATGAGCGGTGCCTGGTTTTCTCCAAACGTAACGCCTGGCATTTAGTCTAAAGAGTTCAATTCAATCAATCAAAATCTTTTTTCACATTGTCATTATGAGGTATTGTGTGTAGAACTTTGATGAAATGAATGAATTTAATCCATTTTGGAATGAGGGTGTAACATAAAAATGTGGAAAAAGTGAAGCGCTATTAATACCTTCCGGATTCACTGTATGCTACCAACACTGTATTTAAATGGTTCTTAGGTTGGGGTTAGGGATTCGGTAGGTTAGGGCAATATTTCAGCTTCATATCACACTGCTCCACATTAAAATTTAAACTGGTAGCAAAATCTGATGGGTAGCATATTGCATCATCAAAAACTACTTTTTGAATAGGAGGTAGGAGAATCTGAAAAGGTAGGACAAATCGAAAGCAACAAATATTATTAAAGTTATTTGAAGATGACTTTTTAAAATGGTCAAAATATTGTAAGAATTACTCAAAATTACTTATTAAGTGTAGGTGAAATGTAAGTTTGTTAAGCTGCTTTGACACAATCTATGTTAAACTTTGCACTGTTTTTGCACAGCAAATGTGACAGGATACATGTTAATATCCACTGTGGTATGAATATTCATTATGTTAATGTAATTGTGGTGTAACATCCACAAACCAGGCTTGAAGCGTCTTCTTATATAATTGTACTGACATGCGGCTGTGATAAAGTAAAGACGGTAAAATCGATTTATTCATTACAAACATACACTGTTTTAAAAAGTTTTAAACTTGTAAAACTCACTCTTGTTCATATTTGATAATGCAGGGTGTCCATGGGGTCTTAAAAAGTATTAAAAACTGATAAACTATTCATTCATTCATTTTTTTCCCGGCTTAGTCCCTTTATTATTCAGCACATGTTTAAAGCAGCGGATGCCCTTTCAGCTGCAACCCATCTCTGGGAAACAACCATACACAATCATTCACACTCATACACTACCAACAATTTAGCCAACCCAATTCACCTGTACCGCATGTCTTTGGACTTGTGAAGGAAACCCACGCGAACACAGGGAGAACATGCAAACTCCACACAGAAACGCTAACTGACCAAGCCAAGGCTGGAATCAGCGACCTTTTTGCTGTGAGGTGAATGTACTACCCACTGCGCCACCGTGCAACCCATTGATAAGCCATTTCAGAGAAATTTAAGGCCCTTTAAAAGTATTAAAAAGTCTTAAATGCTATTTTACATGGCCTTAAATTTTGTATAATTTTGGATTATACAACTTCTAGTTTGGCGACATAGTTGCGCAGTAGGTAGTGCTGTCGCCTCACAGCAAGAAGGTCGCTGGTTCGATCCTCAGCTGGGTCAGATGGTGTTTCTATGTGGAGTTTGCATGTTCTCCCCGTGTTGGCGTGGGTTTACTCTGCGTGCTCCGGTTTCCCCCACAAGTCTAAAGACATGCGGTACAGGTGAATTGGGTTGGCTAAATTGTCCGTAGTGTATGACTGTGAATAAGTGTGAATGGATGTTTTCCCAGTCATGGGTTGCAGCTGGAAGGGCATCCGCTGCATAGAAACGTGCTGGATAAGTTGTCGGTTCATTCCGATGTGCCGACCCCAGATTGATGGAGGGACTAAGCCGAGGGGAAAATGAATGAATTTCTAGTTTTATGATGAAGTTTGCCTGAATTTAATCTGCCAGTTATGCTGTGCTGTGTGTGTGTGTTTTTTTAATTGTTATTTATTAAATGTTTTTATTGAATGCATCACTGCATTGAAGAGAAAATACAGAAGCAAAAATTAGGAAAGAGAGAGAGAAAAATATCTTTACAAAGACTCGATCATTAGAAAAAAGATTATCATAAGCTTTAAGAAACGTCTTATTCCTAATAAATTTAAGAGATTCAACAATAAATAAAATTTTAGCATGGAAGTCCAGGTATTGTCTTTAGGAACTAACTTTGTGTATAAAAAATGTACACTGTAACACAAAAACGTTAACGATTAGACGGAGAGCATGATCCCTACCGGAAAAGTACAGAAATATATCATTTACAGACAAATTTAAGCTCTGTAATTTATGAAAGTAGTAACTAATACAACACTGTTATTCCTGCTTTTCTTTAGGCGCCACCTACTTTACTGTTAGTTGTCGCTAAGTTTACCGGTTGAAACCCAAAGTGGCTATAAGGTCTTAAAATATATGGAAAGTGTCTTAAAAAGGTCTTAAAAGGTATTGAATTTCACTCTCTGATTCCTGTATATATCCTGTGATGAGTGTTGATCACAGTGAGCTGAACAGATCTTTTAATCCCAGTTGCTTTGCTCATGTCCTGTCTTGTTGATATGATAACATGTCTAGAGAGACATGTTAATACGCAGCTGTCAATCAATTTGGTGGGCGAGAAAACTGCACTTCTATGTCACGTTGACATGTGTATTCAATTTTAACTTAAAGAAAAAATATATCTATTAATTGTGTTTATATCACTATAATATGACTGTGGACACACTATAAATACACACAGTTCTGTCCAAACAGAAAAAAAAGATGATTTTCAGCATAGGTGCCCTTTAAAATTAATGGTGGTTTAAAAAGTCCGACTCTGCTGTTTGTGAAAATCCTGATTCTCCAAAATATCTTCTTTTGTGTTCAACAGAAGAAAGAAACCCAAATGTTTTATAGCGCAAATAGGCCTATATAGTGACTATAAATGTAAATGTTTGGGTGAACAGTCCTTTTAGGGTGCTAGCACCATCAATAAAGATATGGTGTAGCATTTAAAGTGGTTCCCCTATGATTACTAGCCAAAGAACCACTTTTAGTGCTATTCTCTGCTTTTTTTCATAGTGAATGACTATGTTACTTGATTGTGGAATGGAATAAAGTCTAACTTGATAACCCTTTAATATACCAATACCTAACAACATGTATTTTTATCTGTAGGTGAATTTTCCAAGTCACTGCACACGCTTTTAATAGTGGTCGTGTTGACTGTGGTTTGGTGTTTGGTTTTTCTTCTGGCGTACATAATCTGCCTGTTTTTATTGACAAACCATCAGGAACCACCGTAAGTCCAGTCATTTTCTTTTGAATGCTTTTTAATCACAATGCTACAGAATTAAAAGATTTTTCTCCTCAATGCAACAGGACAGAGTTATATTCGACAACTGAGTATGAGGTAAACAATCATTTGAATGATTCAATGGGGTACATGCACATAGACTTTTAAGTTTAGTCAGCCAGCCTCAGGGCTTCTAGTGAACTGGCATCCCATACAAAATTGATGCGTCTGATTTCTTAAGAAAAAAAAAAACAGCGATCTTAACTGCCTGCCTGAGATATGATATGAAATGGATACCAGACCATACAAGAAGCAGTGCATTAAATTCTATTTTTCCACGCCATGTCTATAAAATATGGAAATTAATTTTATCCAGTATTTTCAATGGAGTTTTTTCTCTAGCCTGCTGATCCTGACAGCACATGTGTTTAAACAGTCTACCGTCTCTTTTAACATTTTAACAAGCAAATGGATGCTTAAGTCTATTTAACTGATTGTATTTGGATTACATAACAACATCGATGCTGTAAAAGGAACCTTAAGAAATTCAAAATAGTCACATAAACCTTTACCGGAAGTTCATCATTGGCTGCAAACCACTAGCTGTGCATATAGCCCATTACGTTGAAATAATTAGCCTAATTATTTAAGAACATCTCACTGGTCAAATCAAAGACATTTATAGTTTCCATTCATTTATTTAATTCTGCTTTCTCACTTTTAGGTACCTGAAAACATGAAGAAACGGGAAAGAAGTCAAAGTTTTAGAGAGAAGGTGAACTCAGTTTACTATGAGTGGATCGCTGATCCGGATTATTGCCCACAGAGGTAACAAGATTCAAATGGCAGTACAGAAGTGAATGGGCTGGTTTAAGACAATTATTATTGTTCTTGTCATAAGAAATGCCTTAGATATGCATTTTAGCGAGTTGTAAGACTTTATTTTAACATGCTAACTGCGATTATGAAATTAAGTATTTTTGTATCGTTTTGTACATATTCTGTTAGCTCAACAGAGGGCAGTGTTGCACTAAATCACTAGTTATGTGAAAGTATATATTTTTGTGTAATCTTGAACGTTTTTGTTGTTGATATTTCTTTAATACTGTTTTGTTTCTAACATTCTTCAAATGTTCTTCAAAGTCTTCATAATGAAATAAAAAATAACTAAGAAGTGTATGTGTCTATGTGTGAGAGAGAAACTCAACATGTGTACTTTTCTTAACCCAAAAGTGTGCTAGATCTCACAAAACCTCTGTTTTGAGATGTCCTCATTTATAACCAACTTATGAAAACATATACTCATATAAATATATACAAAAACAATGTCACCATTTTGTGTGTTTGGGGTGGGGGTGGAGGTCTGGGGGTGGGTGATTCACTGGATATATCCAGCCAGAAGTCTGGATGTCCTTCAGTTTTCACTCTGTCCATGCAGCTGCTTCTCTACTCTGTCCTCTCATCCCCTGATCATGGTAAGTCTTTATGAGAAAAACATTATATGTAGGACGATACATTTGATATCATTGTACCTAAATCTTTTTGTATGTCCACAGATTATTAGGACACGTTTTCTATTTATTGCCCTCTCCTTTGTCTGCTGCTATGCAGAGGTAAGACAGAAAGTTTTAATTCATTGATAAAACATTCTCTCTGACTCGCATGCTATTAGTATAAATAACTGCAAATTTAGATTATTTTTTTGACATGTACGATTTTAAACACCTAATAATGTGATTCAAATCTTGGAAACATTTTCCAATGGACAAAATGTAGTTTTTTTCTCATAGTTTAGGCTTTATTAGCGTGCTAATCACTTTTAAATGGGTTTATGTGTGTCAAATTATGCATTACATTGTGTAAAAGTGTTTATTCTGTTTGCATTGACTGTTCCATGAAGAACCTTTAACATCCATGCAATTTTTCCATTTCACTAAAGGTTCTTTATAGTGGAGAAAGGTTTTTAAGACTGTTAAGATATTCTTCTGACTCAGAAAAATTTTATTTTTTAACTTTTTACCAACAAAAATGATTTATCTATAGGAGCATTGCTGCGAAACAAACAAACAAAAACATTGAAAATAACTTAATATTTAAGGAATAATTCAATCAAAAGTGAAATTTGTCTCCATTTGTTTTTAAATCTGTTCTTTTTTTCTTTTCTTTTTTGCACAATAAAAGATATTTTGAAGAATGTTGCAAACCAGTAACCATTGACTTTCATAGTATTTGTGTTGGGTGGCACATTTGCTCAGTGGTTAGCACAGTTGCCTCATAGCAAAAAGGTCAATGGTTCAAGTCCCAGCTGGACCAGGTGGCGTTTCTGTGTGGAGTTTGCATGTTCTGCATGTTTGCATGGGTTTGCATGAGTGCTCCGGTTTCCCCCACAGTCCAACGACATGTGGTATAAATGAACTGGGTAAACAAAACTGGATGTATTGTGTGTGTGTGTGTGTGTGTGTGTGTGTGTGTGTGTGTGTGTGTGTGTGTGAATGAGAGACTGTATGGGTGTTTCCAAGTACCGGAAGGGCATCCACTGCGTAAAACATATGCCGGAATTGTCGGTGGTTCATTCCGCGTGGAGACCCCTGATAAGGGACTAAGCTGAAGGAAAGTAAATGAATAAATATTTGTTTTTAATGGAAGTTAATGGTTACCACTTTTTATTACTCTTCAAAAAATCTTGCTCAACAAATAAAGAATGACCTCATATGGGAACCACTTGAGGATGAGTAAATTGTGACCAATTTAAAATTTTTTGGATGAACTATCTCTTTAAGAGTGTAGGACATTTGAAGGAAATGTTAACAAACAATGTCCTGACCTTATCTAGATGTCCTGAAGCACATTTTAGCTGTGTAAACCTAAGCTAGAAGGCATCAGAAGTGGCCTCAAGTTATCTTGTCTAGCAGATGCATGAACAGCTGCTGTTTATTTTGGCAGGTAGAAGCAAAGTAATTGCTACGTGGAGTAATGGAAAGCAAAACAACAGCAGACATTCCCACCTGGGTGGGATTAGGGCACTTTAGCACTATGACACAGGCACACACTCATCCTGTCCATCACAAACACAAGCATGTGATCAGTCTGCTGGTCTTATGCAGAGTTCAGGTGTCAACACACACGCAGACATGGCAGATGTGCCGCTCGTTTCATGTGGGCGCCGGGAGGTCTGGTACATCTGCACATCACCAGGACGAAGCGCCTCATGCCTTCTCATTATAGAAAGCAAACAACAGGGCTCAAACACTAAGCAGTCAGAGCAGTTGTTTGGAGGGAATGTTTTTAGAGATGACTTCATAGATGTCATCTGAATGACGATGAGCTTGAAGAACAGATCGATGTTATTTATTTTGTGGTAAGCTTAGAAGAAGCAGTGTGGGGCAAAAATAAACTGTTGCACTGTAACAACACTCTTAAAAATAAAAGATCACACCTTGTTTTAAGGTACAATTCAAACTATAAACAAACTATTAAAGTCTTTAGCTCAATAAACTACTAATTTGAGGCTTATTATTAGTAATTAAAGGAGTTGTTCTTTACTGTCGGTATTAGGATTAGGGATCATACCTTTTAAGTAATAATAAACAGCTAAATTTTAATAAAAGGTAGTTGATAGCACAGTGATTAACATTGGGAGCTGGTACTTAAACTAAAGTGTTACCAAATTAAGATTCTTTTGTGTTATTTAGGGTGCCAAAAGACTCTTTAAGATCTGCGTAAACTTTCCTTAAAAAAAAAAGGTGTTACTGTTACTTTATATTATTTAAATGCTCTTTACGTTAAGAATTAAATGGTTCTAAATGTGATTTAGTCTTTGCTGTCATATGATCTTTCAGAAATAGTTTTAATATGCTAGCTAATTTCTCATCATAATCATTGCTGTTCAATACAAGATGTAGCGGCTATGTGGAGTAACAGCTGAGAGGCTAAACCAGAGACATGTTTTGTGACGCAAACATCAAATGTACACAAGGCAAGAAGTCGTTCCAATGTCTTCACTCGTTTGTTTTCCAATATAAAACATACCTTGATCTTTTGACAGTGTAGAATTTGATTTGAGCTTAAGTTTGATTTCGTTTGAGTTTGTTTGTGTTTGTTTGGTCAACAAAGAGTACCGCGTCTCCGTTCACCCCCTCTCTCTCTCTCCTTCCTAAGTTGTGAATGAACAGGTGCCACCTACTGTATAAGCGCACTACGTAACCCCGGTGACCCTCCACCACAATCAAGTGACACGTTAACCATTTCATGTCTACTACACAAGAAAATTTGTTTGAAACTCAAATCTTTTACAACATGATAGAAGTCTTTATTCAATTCAATTCATGTTTATTTTTATTGCTCTTTTACAATGTAGATTGTGTCAAAGCTGCTTAACAAGTTCTAGTAAAGTCCAGATTTCAGACTTGAAGTTCAGTTTAGTTCAGTTCAGTGTGGTTTAAATCTCACTGCTGAAAGTTCCAACTCTGAAGAGCAAATCTATCTATGCATAGCTTCACAAGTCCCAATCCAAACAAGCCAGTGGCGAGGAAAAAAAAAAAGTTATCCAACTGAAAGAAAAAAAATTAAATGAAATAAAATGAAAGGGAAAAAAAATCATTGAATGTATTCTTGCTGAATTCAAGCATTACTATTATTATTTTTTTAATACAAATTCAATGGATGAAAAATGCTATTCATAGAACCAATTAGGAACGTTTTTTCTAGGATTTGTAATTGTTATGCTTGAAGTTAACTCTTTTTAACCAGCATTTTTGGTCCACCAAAACAAAGTATTTTGAAAATGTTAATGACCTCAGTTAGTTTGCAATTTCTGGTGTTTTAATGCAGGATAATGGAGTGAAATGCAAGTGTTTGAAAATGGAGGGGCGGCTTTCCAAAATTGGGCTTGACTGGTCTTCCGGGCTGTTGCTATAGCGGTCCACTTAACCAAGTGGCAGACTATATGGATGCTGGTACAATTTGTGCATGCCAATAGTGAGCATGAATGGTATCGTGACCATTTTTAGGCTTCAATAGTGTATTGTAGATAATTTTTCTAAAAAACAATAAAAATGCCTGGACGAGGAGTGTTTTTTATTTTTAAATGCTGTTCACTAGTATATATATATATATATATATATATATATATATATATATATATATATATATATATATATATATATATATATATATATATATATATATATACACACATATTGACACAGTTGACGTCAAAATTATTAGCTGCCTTGAATTATTCGCCCACCTGTTTATTTTTTCGCCCATTTTCTGTTTACTGGAGAGAAGTTTTTTTTTTTTAGCACATTTGTAAACATAATAGTTTTAATAACTCATTTTTAATAACTGATATATTTTATCTTTGTCATGATGACAGTAAATAATATTTGTCTAGATATTTTTCAAGAGACTTCTATACAATTTAAAGTGACATTTAAAGGCTTTACTAGGTTAATTATGTAAATTATGTAGGTTAGGGTAATTAGGCAAGTTATTGTATAATGATGGTTTGTTCTGTAGACTATCGAGAAAAATATACCTTAAAGGGGCTAATAATATTGACCTTGATGTTTTTTTTTATTATTTTTTTTATAAAAGCTGCCTTTATTCTAGCTGAAATAAAACAAACAAATAAATATTATCAGACATACTGTGAAAATTTACTTGGTTTGTTAAATATAATGATGGAAATATTAAAAAAAGAATAAAAAATCAAAGGGGGCTAATAACTCTGACTTCAACGATATATATTTATAAAAGAATACGGTCATTCTTTCTTTCCGCATGCTTTTTAGACTGAACTGAGCATTCAGACAAATTGAGTTTGAGAAATTGGCCCCCTGAGGTTGAGAGGAACCTAAATGCTCAAAAATAAAGCACTAGAGATGACACAGGATGCTATCAGATCATATGCAGATCACCACAGCAGGCTACTAAAATAAATAGTGTCTGTTCAGTGGGCTGTGAGTATAAATAAAAGTCCTATTCTTTCTGCATGGGACTCTACCAGTGGCGGTTGTTAAAAAAGGATGTTGTGTATGGTTGCTTGGGTGTTTGAATTTCACTGCTAATGTCATGAGTGTCATTAAGTTGTTATGAGATTGCATGTGGCATGGCCAACCCAGGCTCATTCTGATTACGTACTCCTATATACATTTTTGGACGGAGAAAAATACGTCCCATGAGCCTGCTGGTACTGACGGCGTCTGCATTTACATGGTCTTTCATCTTGGTGTACGCTTGAACAACTGAAAGTTTATTTAACTGAATGCATCTTAATTACCACCTCGATGCTGTAAAAGGAACCTTTTGATACTGAAAATAGTCATAATAACCTTTCACCGGAAGTTTATTGGCTGAAAAACACAAATAGCCCATTGAGAGCAGTCGATGTCAGTCTCTGATATAAGGGGTTTATTTCACTAGTAGGACCACAATACCGAATGCTTTTTTCACTAAAGTTTTGGTGTCGTCCTACACTCGTCCGAGTATACTCTAATCTCCATCAGATCTCAGCTGACACTCTCTGGAATGTGAGGAATGTACTGTCTGCCCTCTGGTTTAGGTCAATGCTCAGTGTGTGTTTATGTGTGTCGTCTATGCTCTTTAC
The DNA here is from genome assembly GCF_052040795.2 of Danio rerio. Taxonomy (NCBI): domain Eukaryota; kingdom Metazoa; phylum Chordata; class Actinopteri; order Cypriniformes; family Danionidae; genus Danio; species Danio rerio. The sequence continues at coordinate 49,902,122 of NC_141021.1, forward strand.
AGCCCACTCGTTGTTAAAGCCTGTGTGTGTGAAAGGTGTTTCCGCTCCGCTTGTGTTGGTGTTGTGTTAAATCTACACTGAAGTTTCTGACTCTTTTAGAGTATGAATTCCTCAGTGTCTCGGCTTTCTCTTTTTCTTTTTACTATATTTATAGGCTGCACCCTACACTGCAAAACCCAAAAAGTTAGGGTAACTCAAATTGTTTGAGGAAACTGATTGCAACAAACCATTTAAGTTCAAAAACTAATCCTAATGAGTACTGTGAACTAAATTCATTTGAGTAAACAAAGCAATTTGAGCACAGTAAAACCCAATAAATGAAGAGAACTCAAACCAACTGAGTACTGTAAAACCCAATAAGTAAAGGCAACTTAAACCGTTTGAGGAAACCGATTGCTACAAACAATTTGAGTTAAAAAAATTTATCTATATGAGTACTGTGAACTTACTGCATTTATGTTGAAGTATTGAGGTATTTAATGAACTCATTTCCTTCAACGCTGAGTTCAAAACTATTTTCAAATGAGTAGAAATAACTTTCAGTTAATTTTAAGTTAACTACACTCATTTCATTTGATAAAGTTCACTGTTGGGTTTTACAGTGTAGAATTATTTTCCCTTATTCATGATAATTGAAAAGGGAATAGTGATTGTTTGGAGATACTGAAAGCAATCTGATAATATAGTCCCCCCCCTCCCAAAAAAATTTGACTTTTTGTACGTTTAAAGAAAGTTTCATTGATGCTATTCATATTAGCCATTCATTAGCCAATGCAAAGATGCAAAACTGAGGCATTATGAATCGAAGTGATTGGTCTGTACAAGAAACTGTACTTTATTTCCAACATTTATTCAAAAGCCTCAACCGAATGAGCAGGCACGTGCACACATAGGGCTCAACCTGTGCAGTGCACATGCCCTTTTTAGTCTTGGATAGAAAGTGCCCTTCCAAAATTATCAAAAGTGCCCTCGCGACGCGACACACCCTCGGTTCCACCCTTCAGTAGGCGCGCGACAACACCGCTCTTGAGTACGCGCGCGACAACACAGGCTCACTTCAAGAAGAAGTGAATGTTTGGCATGTCTGAAAGTAAGTTTTCACTTAGTAACTTGTAGATCTGTGGTGGCATGAGCTGCAAACGTTTTTTTGATGAAAGTTCAGATAATCTTTTTTTTGTTTTGTTTTATCCCCTGTGAACCATTTGCAGACCCTTTATTATTGCAATGGGTTTCTTGCCCAGGCTAATTGTTTTACTTCAATAACCCCTATGTATCGTCAGGAGCTATGAGTATTAATTTTCTGTTGCCTGTTTGTTTTTTAACTCCCACAAAGAGTTGATAGCTGTTGTGTTGTGTTTCATGAATCGCCAAGATAACTGCAGCCTAAAAATTTTCTTTGATATCTTAAATGTCCCACTATAGTAATGTAATTTAACATGTAATTAAGTTTATTTGGGTGAAATGTTTAATAACCATGCCCAATTTTACAACCAAAAACTGAGAAAGCATTTGAAAACATTTTGGGTCTGTTAACAGATCCACTAGATGTTTTCTCTGGCAACGGTTAACACATGCTCACACATTAAGACTGGAAAACAGTGACTCACTGCCCAAGTGACCTCATGTTATTGGCAAACTACACACATTTTATGTGAAATATTCATCGCACGTGCACACTCATAGAAAAAGAGACGCATGTTACCTCAAATAGGCTTTTCCACCTTGCATGATGCCTTGGAACAGAATTCACTTCCCTTACTTCCTTGGGAAACCTTTCTATTGTGTCCCACAATCTTCCCAGTGAGAGGTTAAAGGTTAGTGTTAAAGGTTCTCTGGGATTGGAAAGATGGACAGATGTCCCTGGGCTTTATGTGGAACTATTACAGAATCTTCTCTATCCGCTTTGGTGCACACTTCTTTTTGCTATGTTAAAAGATAATATTGTATACGTTAGACTTCTCCCAAGTATGTAATGTGTGTCATGCAATCTGTAATGCAAAGCAAGAATAAATTAAATGTAAATATTATTTAAAAAAAATATTATCAAACTTTTTTTATAGCTTTCTGTACCACTTTTTGTTTTGTTTTCATATTAATTAGCTTGTTAGTAAGTGTCCTTTTTTGTCATTTTTAAAAAAAAAAAAAGTGCTTTAGTTTTTTATTTAGTTATTTTACATCATATTAAACTACATGATAAATATTTCCTGACTGAAATAAAAACTATATGTTAATTTAAGTATATAAAAAAAGTATTAATTATCCAGTATTCATTTATAATAACTTTGTAATTAACAATTTATTGAATTTATAATTACTTTTAAAAACCTCAGTGAAAACAGTTTTGAATAGCATGATTTTGCTCTGTCTATCAACATTTCTTCTGATGTTGCAGATGGTTATTTGTGTATATGTGTGGGAGTGTGTGCCATCTGTCTCACAGGCGTGGGGTGTTTTTATATGTGTGTGTGTGTTTTCAGTGAATGACAGCATGCGCTGGAGAATTGTTGTGGTCAGACTCTTTGTTACTCACTCTCTTCATGAAATGGCAAAGGTCAACAGGTCTGGCATCTGGAGCCGTTTCAGTGTGGCTTTCACTTCAGTCTGCAGCAGTCACACAGCACAATAAAAGGCCAGCACATGTCTGAGAGAGAGTGAACGAGTCCTGTTTGTTTAGGTCAGAGGTTCTCAAAGTCTCAAGTCAAATCATGATTTTCAACAATGTCCAGAAAAACAGTTTAGAACCAACTTTAATTTTACATACAGTTGAAATCAGGATTATTAAACCCCCTCAATTATTCGCCCGCTGTTTATTTTTTCCCCAATTTCTGTTTAATGGAGAGCAGATTTTTTTTCCAGCACATTTCTAAACATAATAGTTTTATTAACTCATTTCTAATAACTGATTTATTTTATTTTTGCCATGATGATAGTAAATAATATTTGACTAGATATTTTTCTATACAGCTTAAAAGTGACATTTAAAGGCTTTACTAGGTTAATTAGGTAGGCAGGTTAGGGTAATTAGGCAAGTAATTGTATAATGATGGTTTTCTGTAGACAATTGAAAAAATATATAGCTTAAAGAGGCTAATAATATTGACCTTAAACCGTTTTTTAAAAAATTAAAAGCTGTTTTTATTCTAGCTGAATTAAAGCAAATTAGACTTTCTCCAGAAGAAAAAAAATATTATCAGAAATACTGTGAAAATTTCCTTGCTCTGTTAAACATAATTTGGGAAATAATTTAAAAAGAAAAAAAATTATAGGGTTTTTTTATTTATTCTGATTTCAAAGTTTACTTTGATAAACACAGATATAATTTCCTGCCCCTTTAAAAATACAAGTGTAAAAGTGGCAGCAATGTCTTATAAACAAAGCACAACCAGAAGTACAGAAGGTCAAAAGGAGCATGGTGCAAAATACAGAGTGGTCTAATTTTATGTATTCCAGCCGCCTCAACCTTTTTTTCATAGAGGTATTTGGCATTTTTAACTGCACAATTCCAACTATCTCTTTACAAATTAAGCAGAACAGTTTTGTGCTGGATTACTGCAAAATGAACGCATATATATTTATTTATTTTTTAAACAACAGATACATGACAATAGAACAGGGGTGTCCAAACTCGGTCCTGAAGGGACGATGTCCTGCAGATTTTAGCTCCAACTTGCCTCAACACACCTACAAGGATGTGAAAGCCTAGTAAGAGCTTGATTAGCTAGCCCAGGTGTGTCTGATTGGGGTTGGAACTAAAATTTGAAGGACACTGGCCCTCTGGGGCCCAAGTTTGGACATGCCTGCAATAGAACAAACCATATCATGCCAGGATGATAGAAGGTAAATACTAAAAACAGTACAAAAACTAAAGAAACAAAACAGACCTAAAAAACAAGAGTATAAATGTTTAAATAAAATTCTTACAATTACAAACAAGCAGGACGTTTACATTTACCAAAATTTTTTAAAATAGAGCACAAATGGACTGTTTTAATGTTTTTTTTTTATCCTCACTATGTTGAATAGAACAAAAGTAATTTTTCAGTTCCTTATAAAACAAAGTAAAACTGCTTAATCAACAAAACAAATAGATTAATAACAAAAATTTCATTGTTCAGATTTTCATAATTAAAATATCCAAAAAGTACATTTTTAAAATGCTAATTAAAATTAAAAATACATTTTTTGATAAAAGCAGAAGCATCTTACCAAAGCTTTTTAACATAACCACAGTGCCAAAAGATGTTGGGTACAGTTTCTAAATGCAAAAGGGCAATTTATATCAATATCCTTTTTAAATTTACTAGAAAATGCTTAACCAGAGTTTATGAATCAGTTTAAAAGATATTTCTTTGATCTTATTTGTAACATAAATTAGGTATTTAAGGATGAGGATTGTGAAGTAATGACTGCATAGTTTCCTATTTTGGAATTCTTACAAAATTTTCCAATAGGTAATAGACGCTCGGAAACTGCTTGGTTTTAAAAAGAGAGTGAATTGATTGGTTAGTCTGTGAAAAACAAATTTTACTGCAGTATCAGCTAGACTGATTATGGACATATGAATTGAGCTACATCTCTAAAAAAGGAAACAATAACTAGAATTAATTGCAGAAAAAAACAAGAGAAATTTCCTTGGGAGTCACAGGAAAGTTAAATGTACAAGGAATGAACGTATACCTCTCTGTCTAATAATCTTTGAAAACTTAAAAAAAAGAAATGTCTTTAACTTATTTTTTAAACTGACATCCCGAGGCGGATTAAACCAATATGTACGATAAACAGCTGCTTAGGGGCCCAGGAAATCTGAAGGCCCCCAAATAAATACCTATACCTATAAATTCCATAATTGTTGTTTTCTATTGTATTTTGTACGGTGAGGGTCCAAACATTTTCAATCTCAATGTAGTTATTACATCTCCGCAAATGTATACCCCACCCTTAATCATGTATAAGTCCAGCAGTCAAACCAGTTAAAAAAAATGAAATATTTCATTTATTATTCATGTTAATTCATTAATTGAATTGACATAATATTTTAATATTGTGTTAATTCATTTAAAGAAAATAAATAATTTCAAAAGTTTTACTAGATGCTTTACGTGTTATTATTTTGCAATAAAAGATAAAATGTAGAAATATATATATATAATATATAGAGTAAAACAGCAAGATAAATTAAAAACAAATTAAAGAACAAAAGGTGCAATTTAAAACTTTTGGGCCATTGCTGGAAGTAGGCTACTTAGGGCCCCCAAATTACTTCTCTGCCCCTACATCCTCCAGTCTTTGAGAAGCAATGATTTAGGAGGACAATAGCAAAGTCATTTCGCAAGACTCTTTTTGTATTCCATTTTTCATTAAATAAAAAAAACTTTTTTGTCAATTATTAGACGTCAATCTTTTCAAGATATCTGAAGTAAAGTCCGCCATCTTGTGGTTCAACTAAAATCTGCATGTTTGTCAACATTACCAATAAAAACAGGATTTTTTAACGGTTTGAGTTAAGTATTCTGACTAAATCAACTATTAGCTTCTATCAAACTCAAAAAGGGTCCTAAAAGAGTACTTAGAAAGTACTAAAGCTTATACTTCAGTTTGATAGTACTTATGTTTACCATCCTTTACCGCAATATGGAGCCAAAGTTCCAAACGTCATGCCTAAAAAACTAAGGATCTGGTTTCTTTCAGTAAATATTCAAATGTATTGTTTTGTTTTGTGCAGGGGGTGAGGAGCAAAAGTAAAGTTTGTGCTAATGTGTTCTGTGGAGCTGGGAGAGAATGTTCGGTCACAGAGAAAGGCGAACCAACTTGTCTGTGTATCGAGGTGAGTCATGTCTATTTGTTTACTTTAGCCACACGTTCACAGTGACCCAGAAAATACCCTAAACCACATGTGTTGTGAATTAAACACATGCTGCGTTCCCAATAGGGGTTGCCAGATCTTTACAGTTTGGCATACCTTTTAAACACAACTTTCATTTGATACTACACTAAAAAATGACATGATCAATTAGTCCTGACAGCACATGTTTTAGGTCATTGTTACTTATAAAATAAAGTTAGAACTTGATTAACTTAGTTTAATAAGTTATGCCAGCTATTTTAAAAGTCAGTTTACCATAATATAAGTTCAGTGGACTCATAAGGTTAGTTTGATTCATCTTATTTTTTTACAGTGTAGTAACTTATTTATTTGGCACGAGTATACTTGCGGTAATACCAATTAAATATATACTAGTGCACATGTTTTGTTAGATATTTGTACATATTATAGATAGATATTCCATACTCAACCATTACATTAAACATACTCAAATACGCTACGTCGTATTTCATACATACAAGTTAATTTGTTTGGTTTTCTTACCTAGATATTAGTACTTCTTTATTATACTATAGTTTTATTTATTAGATGCTATTATCTTTATTAATTAGTAGTAACAATTATTATTTCTGTACAATTTAAACTCATTTTGTGATTAGTCAAAATGGCCACCGTAGAGTTCAATTAAAAAAAATGTTAGGATGAAGACACAAATATCTTACAAGTAACATTTTGAATAAGCATTGATATCTAATAAATAAGAACATATATCCAGTGAATAAATAGTAGTGTGTAGGAAATAAGGTTTTAGGTAAGTATTAGTTTGTTATAGGGTGGTGCGCTACTAAAAAAATCTGATATTGCGATAATCTTTTTTCTGCTTTATATAGTGATATGAATATAATGTTACGCCCCGTGTCGCCCTGCCAAGGAAGGATCCCGGACGAGCCCCCAAATTATGTTATGCCCTGTGTGGCTCAGAGGATGAAAAGGGCTAAACATAATTATAACAACCCAATATTTTTAAAATTCCAGAGATGTTAGCTGCTGTGTATCGACACAGACAACGGACGTGGCAAAAAGTGATTCGCTATTTTTTTTTACAACAAAAAGATTAAAACAAGAATATTTAATCACCAAAAGCATAGTTACGAATGTGCACAATAAATGCAAAAAGCAAACAAATCAATTGAAGCAAACCTGATAGAGGGAAGGAAAAAAAAGCGATGCCAAATCAAAGTAAAAACCAAATTAAACACCGCTAACTAATCCCACCCTCCTAAATAAAGAGAATCTTAAAATAAAATGAAAACATCTTTGGCGTCACACGCTCCTCACTAAACTGCATTTACTGGAAAAAACATACAAAGGATAGCACCGGCTTCTGACCTAATAAAGTAAGAGAGAATCAACTACAGTACGTGTGATAAAAATCAAAACGTGACATATATCATTTTCACTTCCCTTTTAGTAGATTTAAGGAGATTTAGCTTGGACGTTCTGAATAGATGTAAAGCTCAAACTAAAGCAAACTAACAGGACAGGTACACACACGTCACACAGAAAGACAGAGCAGTGACAAAAGACAAGGATCCACCCCAGTCTCGACCGAGTCATCTCTGGACCGCTTAAATTATTAAACTCTGCGAGCCATTCAGAACACCTAGATTTTAGAAGAACCTCAGACAGCAAATAAAAATGGCAAGAGGAGGAGGGAACAATTGAACAACACCCCTAGCAATTGGGAAAGGTTTCATTCATTTAGATAGATTGGGATGATCAAATCTTTTCTATGCAGTTTGCTTAAATTATAATAAATTACTAGCGTGTGTAAATACAAAAGAGCATTTAGAGCGCTTTATGGTTTCTAATGGAAGTCTAACAGTATTCATGTACAGAAATTAAACAGTCAAATGTAAAATAACATGGTCATCAGTGAAAAATAATAATATTTCATGATGTTTTTATTTTTTTGATCTTTATAAAATAATCTGATCCTCTGACTATTGCGGATACACACATTGCAATATTAGTGCTCAAATGACATATTGTGCAGCCCTATGTTATGATTAATCTGTAGTTTGTAAAAATAAGTTCTATTACCATAAAAAGATGGACTTGGCAACCCTGTTTCCACAGTGATGGTAATTACCCGCATTCACCCTTCTGTTCTCTGAAATGCTTTAATAAGACTGGGTGTTTTACATAACTAAACTATGCCTTACATTTAACCATGGTGGTATAAAAACTATATTATTAGTCTCAGTTCCTTTCACACCAACAACATATAGCATATTAAAAAGTATCTAAACATTTTAATTCCTATTTCTTTCATTACATACCAGTTATTAATGTTATTATGTGCTTTTTAGCATTATTTTGTTCTTTACTTGCTACCATAACAGACAAATGACCCATTTGAGTCATGATGACCACTGATATAAATTCCATAGTCACATTGTAGCAGCTCTATATAAATAAAAATGAATTGAAATGAGTTGAATTGAGTATCATGCACACTCACGCTTCTATTAATGTGCATGTATTTGTATGTTTTAATCAGCAATGTAAACCCCATAATCGTCCAGTCTGTGGCAGTAATGGGAAAATGTACCAAAATCACTGTGAGCTGCATCGTGATGCTTGTCTGACAGGAGTCAAAATACAAATCTCCCATGACGGACAATGTGAAGGTAAGTCTGTGTGTGTTTGTGTGTATACTATACTTTATGTGTGTGTTCTTATGGTTTATTAGATGCCTATAATGGCTAATATAAATAGTATTACACAGTAATATTGATGGAATGCTAAAATAAAAATTAGCAATTTGTATGACTAGTATAGATCATAGATGTTACAATTTTAAGTTGTTGAAATGAAATCCCATCTGAAAATGGAAAAAAATACAACCATTTTTCTTTAGAAACAGATTTGATCGCATAATTATGCAATTAATTTCAAGAAAAAACCCACTGACCTGGTTTTGTCTCCTCATTTAGAGAAAAAAATGGAAAAGATCATCAACAGCCCAAGTGAGTATAAATGCATCTGTTCGATTAGGAACTAAATAACATTAAAGTTGGCATAAATCAAAATTTATGATGTTTATTATTTAATTCACATTGATATTCTTAAGGTGAATAAATAATCAGGGCATAATAATCCACTGAAAAAAGTTTGTTTAGGTAATCTTCAATCAAAAACTCACCATTTGCTTCCGCATTTATAGAGGCGATTCTTCTGTTGACGTCAACTTGAGTGCTTCAGTTGCAGCTGCATGTCAATATTCTTAACCACGCCCCTCGTACAATTAGTTTGCTATGAGGGAATTATGCACAAAAGAAAGTCCCGCCCCCTACTCAATATTCCATTTCAGTTAAGGACTTCAACATACTAAAAAAATAAAAGTCTCAGCAACTTCCGGTTCATGCAGTTCTTAAACATTTTATTGAAAATGTGAAATTATGTTTTTCTATGGCCAATATTAAATTTTTTTTTAACTTTTTGCTGTCTTGATTGGACAGAATTAAATGTATTAAATAAGACCTTATATAGATGGTGATTAAAGATAGAAAAATCTCATGAGTATTCCTGCTGAAACCCAGCACTGGGAAACATCCATACACACTGGCATTCACACACTCATACACTACGGCCAATTTAGCTTATTCAATTCATGTATATTGCATGTCTTGTGGGGGACACCGGAGCACCCAGATGGGACCCACATGAACATGAGAAGAACATGCAAATTCCACACATTTATGCCAACTGGCCCAGCCAGGGCTCGAACCAGTGATTTTTTTACTGCGAGGTGACAGTGTTAACCACTGAACCATTGTACCACCCTTATTATTATTATTATTATTATTATTATAGAAATAAACTATAAAGCCCCTTCCCAAATGACTGATGTGCTCCAATTAGACAGTCATGTTGTGATTAGCCAAACCCCTCAAAAATGTATTAAAATGTAATGTCCCTCAAAATAATGACCATTTTCAGCATCTGATGCAATTGTAAACACAAATAGTCTATAATAATAAAGCTACTCATTAAATTTGGAACATTTAAAACTACTACAGTAGCATTTATGGCACCGTAAATGCTGGAATAAATGCTGCAAAACAGGACATTTGTTTTTTGTTAGTTTCCAGTTTGTAAGATGTGCTTATTTGATTGATTATTTAGTTGTTTGCTATCTCGCTGACCGTAACGAGTTGAGGAGTCGTGTGATTGAATGGTTACAGTCGGAAGTAGAGCCTGATGGATGGTTTTCTAAAGGATCCAACTTCTCAGATGTCCTGCTGAAATACTTCCAGGTTTCTGAATTTATTTTTTTTTGTTTCAACATATTAATCCTCTGAACACAACGCGTGTTTGTTTATCACTATTCGGTATTCTGTTAATTCTTTCAACAGAGCTATGATAACGGAGACGCTCAGCTGGACTCAGCAGAATTATTGAAGTTCATTCAGCATAATGAGACCGCAGTAAATATCACCTCTCCTTATGCCGAGGACGAGAACAACCGCTTGCTCAGGTAAAACATATATCCATATTCATAACAAAGGCTAGGTTCATACTGCAATGCTAAGTGCTCGAAGAGTTTTTCTCATTTTTGCATAGCTGTTCTCACAGTTGCATGAACTCCTGCATTACCATTCAAGGGCCACAAAACCCCCCTGTTTCAGTAGGGTGTTTTCACACCTCTAGTTTGGAAAAAGCCAGGAAAGTGGGTGTGTCTAGCTCTGTTTAGGTGGGAGTGTTGGGGGAGGGAAAAGGGGAAGGATTTGAATAAAAATGTGAGTTTCCATTTGGGCACGCTCTGATTTTCCCAGAGACAAAACAAACACACAAGCAGGGGAGAAAGACAGTGATTGTGTTTAATGACAGAATGTTTGACACTGCACGTCGTATAAGAGAAAGAAACTCTATCTAGTCACAAAATGCAGCGAAAATTCAACTCGACGGTGGGTAATAGTTTAATTGCAGTGTTCACATGTTTACACTCGGAGAGCAGCATTTACAGCAGATCTTTCAGCCCATAACATTGTAGTGACATTAACGTAAACTAAGTAACTTAGAAATCATTTTGACTAAGGTATGTCTTTAAACACTGAAAGAGTACTGCTGACATAACGAACTTTAACTTTGCCATCTGAATGAACAAAGAAAGGGCACTTATCGCACACACTTACCAAATCTGTAGAGACAAGACAATCAACACCAACTGGAGCTGCGTCTTTTTTAAAAGGAGACGAGCAGCAAATCCGGATTTCACCATTTCCAGATGTGAAAAGCTCTCGAGTAAAAATTGTTCTGTATAAACGTATTTCTGCCTTGTGTCGCGTGCACTGTAATACACACGTGAGTTCAGTTGCGCTCTTATAGCTGGAAAATGAAAACCTTCACTGCAGCAAATTATAAAAGCAACACTGACCACCCATATCTCCAAACAATTCTTCATCTTTTCCCACCTGTTTTGGCAACACAACTTGTCGTCTCGCTGCAGTCTGAACACTGTTTCAGGTACAAACAGTCTTTAAAGCTATTATGTATATTAATAAAGTTGCATCGCATACACAATAGAGCGTGCTGATTGGTTTAAACCAAGTCTTACTCATGAATGAATGCAGCACACTCTAAGATGTCACGATGCACTCGCAGGTACAGACATCCAGTCTACACGCTCAAATACACGCAAGTATCAACGTGACACAGCTTTAAAAAATTGTTTCAAATCGTAAGAACGGATTTGCTCGAAAGAACGCAAAAACAATAAATTTTCACTTTTTTTGTAAAATATATGTGTCCTAATAGTGTTTATAGCAGCGTGGGACACATATATGACTCTCAACAGCTCAAAAAATGTGTTTTGGTGTTTTGTAGAAACAGTTGTATATTTACCTGCAAAGTACAAGAATGCAAGCTCTACTAATAATTAAATATTATTATTCATTATAATATACGTTATAATAAATTCTAATATATATTATATAATATATTCAATATCTTGCTCATACAAGTTATTGTCATAGCTAATGACAATAGTTTACTTGTAATGTCACTGATTATTTTCTTTAAATAATGCACTAGGGAGGTAAAAAGACTATCTGTGTGTCACCTTTTATTTTCATTCATTTTTTAATGTAATAGTTGTAAAATGTTGGCTTAAACCCCCTTTTTGCACTTGATGCTGTGGTTCTCTGCAAAAGTAAATTTAACTGAAGGTGTTTGTTTATTTAATATGAATATTATTTATTTGCTTTTATGTGTTTTTTGGTATTTTGTATGGTATTTTTCTTTCTTTTTGTTGGTCTTTTCTTTTTCTTTTAATTTTTGCTACTAATCACTCATGTGATTGCATTCTCTGTGCATTAAAATGAAAAACTACAATAAATATAATGTTAACAACAACAATAATAAAGAAGAAACAGCATTCAAAGTATTCAAAGTAACCTTTTAAATATATGTATTCTTTTAATAATATTGATACATTTATTCCTGTAATGTAAAGATGAATTTTCAGCAAGTATTACTGTCATTAGGGTCACATGATCTTTTAGAAATCACATGACTGATGCACAAGAGTTATTTCTTATTATCAACGTTGAAATCTGTTGCATTTCAAAAACAACTGTTAAAACATTATTTATTTGAGTAGATGTATAAATACAACTACTTTATTTCACATTTCAGACCAAAGAATTTTAAACAGAAGTCTACAATACTATCATTCATGCCTCACTCTGCATTAATCTGATTAATCACATAAAACGATAATTAAGTGATAACCAAAATGAGTGAGTTGCATTTTGGTTTGTCATCAAGATGCACATCTATTTTATAAAAATAACAAATAATGTTAGCAATAAATGTCACATCGACATTGTCTTCATAATGTCCTCTTGCCCTCGCTGGTTCATCTCCATTTCAGCATGACACACAATCATTTTCTTTTATCATTTGACCTGCACAGATCAGATAGAGACAGTTTGAAGACAGTTTGCGGTTTGTGAGGTTTATTAACCTGATTGCTGTCTTTATCTTCATCTATCTGTGTCAATACTATTATCAGCACTTCTTTACAGCCGCTTCTGATAATCTTTCTTAAGATTTTGAAAACCTTCCAAAGTGGCATATATCTCCAGGCAAGAGTATAGTCTATAAATCATAATGATTATGACCTTGATGTCCTTTCAATATGCTTGCAGTTTACTCGGCACAAAGATTTTGGCGTCATATATAGCTAATTGTATAACTTTATGCATTCATCATGTATTTTTTAGCTAAAATGAACGTTCACAAAATCCATCATTAGGTAAATCTAAATCCAAAACATTGACTGCAGTGGGTGGTGGGGTAATATGGGTTCACAAAATCCTTTTTTAGGTAAATCTGAATCCAAAAGATTGACTGCTGTAATTATTCCAGTGGGCGATGGGGTGATATGGGTCCTCAGAAGGTCAATGCTGATACTGATATCTAGAAACAAAGCCAGCGGTGCACATACTGTATACTGCATGTTATACAATTTGCAGATTGCACTGTACAAATGTAGAAATGCTTTTGTATTTGACACACTATTACGCAGACCATTGGAATCCAATCACAAAAGAAGATATTGTGAAGAAGGCTGGAAACGGGTAACCATTGACTTTCATAGTACACCGTAAAAAGAGATTAACTGACTTAATTAAAAAAGAGAGGAAACTTGTTGCCTTATAATTATTAAGTAAACAAACTATGTGAATAATTATAAAAGGTCAATGGGTTTACTGACTTTCTTTTTTTAAAGTAAAATAACTAATCGATTATAACAGTGTATTCATTTTACAAACTATTTACAGTTGAAGTCAGAATTATTAGTCCCCCCAATTTCTGTTTAACGGAGAGAAGAGTTTTTTAACACATTCCTAGACATAATATTTTTAATAACTCATTTCTAATAACTGATTTATTTTTTATCTTTGCTATGATGACAGTACATAATATTTGACTAGATATTTTTCAAGAGACTTATATACAGCTTAAAGTGACATTTAAAGGCTTAACTAAGTTAATTAGGTTAAATAGGCAGGTTAGGTTAATTAGGCAAGTTATTGTATAACGATGGTTTGTTCTGTAGATTATTAAAAAAGATATAGCTTAAAGGCGCTAATAATTTTGTCCCTAAAATGGTGTTTAAAAAATTTAAATCTGCTTTCATTCTAGCCGAAATAAAACAAATAAGACTTTCTCCAGAAGAAAAAATACTATCAGACATACTGTGAAAATTTCCTTGCTCTTTTAAACACCATTTAGAAAATATTTAAAAGAGAAGAAAAGAATTCAAAGGGGCTAATAATTCTGACCTCAACTGTAAGTCAATGGTTACCAGATTCTAGCTTTCTTCAATATATCTTCTTTTAGGTTCAAGAGAAAAATAAACTGAAAAAGAAAATGTTTGGAACCAACTGGGATTATTTCATAGAAAATATAACGGTTTGGAATTGAAATTGAATTTGGATTTAATTGGCACAGAAAACAATTAATTGGTTTGTACAATTTGTAAATGTCTTTTTTTTTGTTTTTTTTGTAAATACTTTTAATAAAAACTTATTTTGAGGGCTACGTCACGAGCTTAGATTCGGTTGACCAATCAAAGGAATGTTGGCGTTCCAGCACTGCCTACATGTGTATAATGAATTTTGAAGTCGTTTATCCATTTTTTTCCCCTAAATTAAAAAAACGAAAATTAGGGCAAAATCTCGCTTTTTCGTTTCTTTTGAGCAAATGTAAAACAGACGTTTTCTTCATTTTCCTTTTTTTGTTTGAGAACAGATATGGATCGTACACTGATAGCCTGATTATTCACTGACCATTGACTTCCATAGTATTTTTTGTTTCTTTTATGGACGTCAATAGCTGCTTTTATCAAACATTATTGAGAAAAACTTGTTTTGCATTCAACAGAAGAACAACATTTGTAAAAGATTAGAACCACTTAAATGTGAGTAAATCGAAAAGTTCATTTTTCGTTCAACTGTTCCCGTAAAATATTTCAGAGCCCGTTTACACTTCTAATTAGTATAGTCTACTTTCTGTAATTAACCACAAGCCACATCTTACAGTTTGTGGATGTTCATGTGCGTGAAAATAATTGTAATGTGATTGTAGGGCTTTTATAAACAATAATGCTCCTTTGGATGTAACAGTACCCTATTAAAACAGTGGTGATCTTGTGTTCTGCAGGAGTCTGTGTGTGGATGCGCTCATTGAGCTCTCTGATGAAAACGCAGACTGGAAACTAAGCTTTGACGAGTTTCTCAACTGTCTCAGGCCTGGATTTAACCCTCCAGAGAGAAGTAAGATCTACAGTTCTTCACTTCACTTACACTGGGCACTATTTATTGGCAAGATATTATCTTAATTGCTATTTTAATGCAGGATAACGTTGAATAACACTCAATTTGATGGAAATAAACAAAAACACAATAAAGCATTGACTGTGCGATGAAGACTATTGGATTGCAGTTAGAAAATCACCCTGCAATTCAAGTTATAAAGGAAAAAAATTGTATAGTAAAGTAATTTCACACAATCAAGAGTGATTTTCCTGAAAATCAGTGTATTCAGCATGTAAACGCAATCCCTAAAGTGATATTGATTTTATACAACAGTATAAGCAGGTTCGTTTTGAGAGAGTTTTGTTTAGATGCGAAATTGTGTTTTTTATGTTTTGTCAGTGAAATTAATTCTAATCAAACCCACAGCAGAACATTTGTGGGTCTCGAAGCAACACTGCAGTGTTTTGTTCTTGAATAAATTAGTTTTTTAGCAAATAGCCACAGCCATGTCACCCTGCAGCCCAAGACCGGTTACTCACTGAAGCTAAGCAGGGCTGAGCCTGGTCAGTACCTGGATGGGAGACCACTAGGGAACACTAGGTTGCTGTTGGAAGTGGGGTTAGTGAGGCCAGCAAGGGGCGCTCAACCTGTGGTCTGTGTGAGTCCTAATGCCCCAGTAAAAGTGAAGGGGACACTACACTCTCAGTGGGCGCCATCTTTCGGATGAGACGTTAAACCGAGGTCCTGACTCTCTGTGGTCATTAAATATCCCAAGGCACTTCTCGTGAAAGAGTAGGGGTTTAACCCCGGTGTCCTGGCCAAAGTCCCTCTATTGGCCCTTACGATCATGGCCTCCCAATCACCCTTTCCACCGAATTGGCTCTATCACTGTCTCTCTTCTGCACCAATAGCTGGTGTGTGGTGAGCGCACTGGCGCCGTTGTCCTGTGGCTGCCGTCGCATCATCCAAGTGGATGCTGCACACTGGTGGTGGTGTGGAGAGACCCCCCCTCATGATTGTGAAGCGATTTGGGTGTATGGCCATACACAATAAATGGCTGTATAAAAACACACATTACATTACATTACAAATAATTTTGAGCCAATGAAAGTTCTGATTATCTGTATGGAGTTCTGATTTAAGGTTATGTGTTGGAGTAAAACATGTTGTTTTGTTTTATTCTGTAAACCACTGATGAGTTTTTCCTATTTTAAAATAACAAATGTTGTCATTTAGAGCACTTCTTTGCATAAAATCACAAAAAAGTGACATCTGAGATGTGACAGTATATTCATTTTCTGAGATGAGAAGATTTTGAGATTGAAGAGTTAAGAAATCAGTGTTTACAACAAGGGAAATATTTGTTATTCTGACCAGTTTTCATTCATTGATTTTATTTTCAGCTTAGTTCCTTTATTACAGTTTTTCTCCATTGGTGTGGCTCATTTCTTGAAACAGAAATTACATTCTCAAAACAACATGGACAAACCTGCAAACCACTTGGCAATTATTCACAACAGAATTGATATTTTCATTCATTTCACCAAATTGCAAATGTCCAAGTACATCTATGCAAGTGATTAAGTACAGAAAGTCTACATTTAGCACAATTTCCAAGTGAATAGATCTTGTTAATCTAAACGGATCTGTAATTCTCAGTCTAATGGTTGTTATCTCCAAAATGTGTCCGCGTCATTTCATTGTACAGTATATATCATTACATGCACAATAGTCTGATCAATTGTCAAAGTTAGTCGAGACCATAAATACCATACAGTACAATCCTTGGAACGTTTGATTGTAATTTATTAAAGCTATTTATTCTTTTTGCTCTGATATATGGAAATTACTTTGTGTGTGGTTGATCATTACAATAAAATGGAGTAACCATTTCCTTGGCAGATTGAGTGCAATGTGTGACGTCAAACCTTGGAGGCTACTCTTACTCTAAAATCGTATTTCTTTTTTTCAGTTTTATACACACTTGTATTCTTTTAGCTTGACAAAAAAGTACAGTAACCATTGTGAATGAAGGACTGGGCTAAGACTGCACACTGCAAAAAATGCTTTTCTTGCTTAGATTTTTTGTCTTGTTTCTAGTCTAAATATCTAAAGTTTCTTATATCAAGAAGCATTTTTTAGACAAGCAAAACATATTGCCTTGTTTTGAGAAATATTATGCCATTATTAAGTCAGTTTTTTCTTAAAACAAGCAAAATAATCTGCCAATGGGGTAAGCAAATTAATCTTGTTTTTTTCTTTTGACGTAAGATTATTTTGCTTACCCCATTGGCAGATTATTTTGCTTGTTTTAAGAAAAAACTGACTTAATATTGGCGTAATATTTCTCAAAACAAGGCAATATGTTTTGCTTGTTTAGAAAATTCTTCTTGATTTAGGAACTTTTAGATATTTGGACTAGAAACAAGACAAAAAATCTAAGTAAGAAAAGCATTTTTGCAGTGTAAGGTGGACATGAGGGATTTTTTAGTGGTCCTTTGCCATAGTGACAAAACATCTAAACATTTGGACTTGCAGTGCTTACACAATGCTAACGGGACAAAGCATTTTAGGGGCACTGACTGTTTAAATGAGAAGGAAATATAGTGTTGACACATAAGTGAACTGTTTTGGAGCTCTTGCAAGTGAGCTATAGTGTTGTGCTAAACTGTAACATTTTTTTGCCAAATGATCTTAGAATTTTGAGAACGTAATTTCTGTTTCAAGAAATGAGCCAAACCAATGGAGAAAAACTGTAATATGGGGTCGCCACAGCGGAATGAACCACCAACGTATCTTAGCATATCCCATAACCCATCACTGGTAAACACCCATACACACTCATTCACACACATACACTACAGACAATTTAGCTTGCCCAATTCAGCTATACCACATGTCTTTGGCCTTGGGGCGGAAACCAGAGTACCAGGAGGAAACCCATGCGAATCCGGGGAGATCTGACCAGTTATTATTTTCTGAAAAATATAAGTTTTATTGTATTTTCAAAAGGAAAATTTTTAAAGTCATCAGACTAAAAATGTAATTAAAACCAATATTACCATTTTACATCAAACCCATACCTAGATGGAAAGAAAGAAAGAAAGAAAGAAAGAAAGAGAGAAAGAAGGAAGGAAGGAAGGAAGGAAGGAAGGAAGGAAGGAAGGAAGGAAGGAAGGATGGATGGATGGATGGATGGATGGATGGATGGATGGATGGATGGATGGATGGATGGATGGATGGATGGATGAACATAAAGAGGATGGATGCATGGATAGAGGCATGGATGGATGGCTGGATGAAATGGCGGATAGATAGACTGATGAAAAGATGGACAGAAGGAAAGAAATAAAGAAAGATTGGTGGATGATTGATGGAAAGAAAGGATGGATGGATGGATGGATGGATTGATTGTTAAAATAATGGATGGATGGATGGATGGATGGATGGATGGATAGATAGATAGATAGATAGATAGATAGAGATAGATAGATAGATAGATAGATAGATAGATAGATAGATAGATAGATAGATAGATAGATAGATAGATAGATAGATAGATAGATAGATAGATAGATAGATAGATAGATAGATAGATAGATTTGTTTTTTTGTTGTTTTTTTAGCAAATAATTTTGACTCAGTTAAAGTTCTCTGCATGGAGTTATGATTTAAGGTGTTAGACTAAAACAAATTTGTTTTGTTTTAATCTGTAAACCGCTGATGACATTTCTTTCTATTTAAAAAAAAATCATTTAGAAGAGTTATGAAAAAAGGTATAATTACAATATTTTTATTTAAATTTGGAAAATGTAAACAGTCTAACAAGTCAATGCAAGTCTATTAAGTCTTTAGACTTGTATAAAGAAAAACCAAAAATAACATTTTACATCAAACCCATACCTACAGTAGGAAACATTTAAAGTGGATCATCACCTTTCATCAAAGTTGTCCTAAAACTATTGAACAACACCTGTTTTGTACTAGGAAAATTTGCATAAGTATTTTTGATTCACTTCAAATGTTGACTACTGTATATAAATCCAGAGATTTATCACAGGGTCTTTTCATATATTCTTTGTATATAATGAGAAACCTTTTCTGTCAATGTGGAGAATGAAGTCAAATGAATTGCTCTAGTGTGAGTTTTTCACAAACTTCAACAGAGTGTAAATTCTTGATGGTTCTGTGGATTTTGTCTATCAAATCTGATCTTTAATTTGTATTTTCAATTGGATTCAAGTCAGGTGATTGGCTGGGCCATTCCACAGCTTGATTTTCCTTTTCTGAAACCAGTTATGAGTTTCCTTGACTGTGTTTTCTTGAAATGTCCACCCTGGTTTCTTCTTTATCATACTGATAATGTAGATGTTGGACTAAAGCAGCCAATATTAATTCACAATGAAGAAGGGCAGAGGGTTGCTGAATAACTACCGAGAGATGTCAGCTACTGTCTGGGCTTTCACTGCCTTTCTACACCTCCCTTTGTTCAGGTTTTTAATACTTTTTGCCTGCGTCATTTTATTTTATTACACATAACTTTATTTGTAAACTAATTAGATTTGTTTTCTTTGCATATATTGTTTCGTTGGTTATTACCAACATCCGGGGAAATTTTCAAGACAATGGCAAAGAAATATGTTTTCTGAGACAATTGGTGACATGCTTAATACTTATTTTCCCTGCTGTATATCCTGTAAGATAAATGTGTATGTTTTTAGAGTGTGCCTTAGAAGATGAGACGTATGAGGATGGTGCTGAGACTCAGATGGAATGTAACCGCTGCATTTGTGCCTGCGGCAACTGGGTCTGCACTGCTGTGATTTGTGATGGTGAGCCCCAAATATTAAAGTTTTTTTTTTTCTGCAGATCAAGGCTAAAGCAGGGATTTGGACATAAAAGCTTTTTTTTTCTATGGAATGTGCTCTGAATAGCTGTGCTCTTCATCTCGACAGGTTCAAATAAGTTACAAGCTCTTGAGGAAATGGAGGGAAATAATCAAGAAATGACAGAAGAGGAGTGGGTTCAAAGAGTGGCTGAACTCAATAAGCATCAGGTTGGTATAAATTTTCATTGTAGATGTTATAATTAATATATAATTTACATTGTAAATGTTTTTTCTCATAGTGCTTGTAACAGTTCATTCGAATATTTGGGCTATCATTTATAAATGTGGTGTAGACAAAATGGCGGTAGAAATCTGCGTACACTAAAATCTATCGGTTAGTTAACAGTTTTTGTATTTTGTGATTCACAGGTGTTTTTCATTTATTTATGGTTGTGAATTGCAATATGTGATGTTGATCTCTGCACTGTCAACTTCTGCTATCAAAAATTCAACTCTACAGTTTAAATAAAGTGACTTTTACTAATATTTTAATAGTTTAAAATAATATAATGTATATAGAGAAATAAGTCTGTAAAATGTTCTGGCAGTTTATTACAAAGTTGTTATATCGTAACATACAACACCAGCCCGACATTATATCACTTCAAATTATTAAACTACTTAATAAAAGTCACTTTATCAAACTTTTTAAGGTCAAAGGTTGTTGGAAGATCAAGACCCCATAATGCATTTTAAAAGCATATATAAAGGGGGGGCACTAATAATACAGAAAAATTATAATTTACTGATACGTTTTTACAAAGTATGCCACTTCCCCATGCAAATCGCTATCCTAAATCATCATCAAAATTAGTTGTAATCTACAAAAAAAAAAATCAAGGATTTTAAAAAAAAATCAAGGATGCCGAGGATTGAACCAGCGACTTTCTTGCTGTTAGGCGACAGCACTACCTACTGTGCCACTGCATCGCCCACTAAGTTTACATATTTAACTTAAATATTGACTTAATTTAACTATTTTAAATCCTCAAATATGCCATAATCAAGGTTTTTACGCAACGTTTTATAAATGAAATGATTGATCGACCAATCGGAGCAGGTACAGTATGAGAAAACCAAGCGCATATTATTATATCTGAATTTGAGCTCTGCAGGTTTTCTAGTATGAGGTTTTACCCTTACTTTCCCCCAAAATAATAGAGGTAATTTTAAGAGCACTATTGAGAGATTAAGTGTGAGTGAATCTGCATTTTTCTTAACATATTGTGACAAACATTTCCTTCTTGATACCACTGTCTGTTTTGTTCTTCTGGGTCATCAAATGTATGACTTTTGAATTCTTTTTTGTCTCCTAAGGAAACTGTGGAGAAGATGAAAATGGGTGATAAAGAAGTCTGAAGAGAAATCAAGAGACGTCCGGTATCACTTTTACTTGGGCTGTGTTTGAATGGGAAAAGATAGGGATTTTCCTCAGAGTTTATTAAATTCATTACTGAGGTTTTCAAAAACGGGTTGTAATACAGTTTCATTTGTTCGGGGGTAATATAAGTCTGTATGAATTGCACAATTTGAAATACCCTATTTTTGTACATTCAGGGTAATTTGAATCTTTTCATTAAAAGCAATGGTGCTCATATTTCACTTTACAGTAAATAGAACATTTTAAATTATATTTGCATAAATAAAGGGTTTTTGTATAGTGAAATATTTATATTTTAAGCAAAACTAAGCCTTCTTTCCAAATAATTAATGTATTTTGGGTTTGGATTTTGGACAATTCAGCATAAATTCATCTTATCTGTGCTTAAGGCATTACTTTTTGTGCACCATTTTTTGGAAAACATTTTATAAAATAAAACAAACACCAAAAATAATCCTGTGTTGGTGTGTGTCTCTTTGCTCTATTTTACTGCTGGTCAGGCAGGGAGGCCAGTTGAAACTAGCTACTCAGGTTAGGGCCGGTTTAAGCAAGTTTTTTTTTTACTGTATTAAGCAAAGAAATACTAAAACTATTCATCAATCATCTCTAACCTGCCTTATAATTGCTTATGAATTTACTTAATTTGCAGGCAATCAATAAAACTATAAAGCAATAAAAAAGGTATATAGTCAAATGAACATGTCTGATGGCCTGTATATACTGTCATTATGTAATCAATGTCATTATTGCTTACTTTACATTATTGCATTTAAAATGACATCAGATTCTTTCCAAAAAAGAAAAGCCCATTTTAATATTTCTTTAGACTACAGTTTTTTGGGGTGCTGTTACATAAAATTACATTTTAGGCTTTATAATTGCATAAACTGTATTTATAAAAGAGCTTGATAAATGATCATGCCAATAAAAATACAACTGTACCATAAATGCATTACCATTCATAGTGGACACTACATTTATACTTTGTGCATTTAATACCATTAATCTTTCATAAAACAAGACCTGCTGAATATCAACAGCTTTTCTTTTTTTTTACTAAATGCGTACTGTTGCATAAGACAGTTACGAGACGAGGCAAAATTGCATCATGTTTGGCTCCTGGATGACCAACCATAGAGTGCAGGAGGCGTGACACACACATACACACGCACTCTAGTACAAATAAAAATCCTAAATCAGGCGCGCGCACTTCAGGCAGCAGCACTAAAGGGCATTTTCTAACGTTATAATGTAATATATGTGTACAGATTACACATCAATAACTTGTAGATAACTTTCTTTCACATTGTCGCACCATTAGAAAGTGTGCTGCCTAGCTTTATTTAATTCCCAGTGTTATTTTCCTCTTACTAAACAGTCCATATGGCTCGTTTCCCAAGCGTAGACGACAAGTGTGCAGTTTTACATTTATCCCGTCTGCATCTGGACGACCTGAACTTGGATCATCTGGCGGACAGCAAAAGAAAACAGATCCAGCAGCTTCACCTTACCTACAACCGCCTGACGCTTCTCCCGACTTCTGTTTGCTTTCTGTCCAACCTGGAGTATCTGGATATCAGCAATAACGCGCTCACGGTCATACCAGATGACATTATGCGACTGAAGAACTTAAAGACGTTTGTTGCAAAGAATAATCTTTTGAACGAGTGCTCGTTTCCGAAAGACTTCGACTGCATTCGTGTGGAGACTCTGAATCTGAGTGGAAACAGGTTTGAGGATATACCCGCGCAGTTTCTCAAAATGACTACACTACAGTCCCTGTCCCTTGGAGGAAATAGGCTAAAGGCTATTCCTGAAGAAATACAGAACCTGACCAGGTATGAGTTTGTTTGTAGAGTACAAAATAAGTAGCTGAGCAGGCCAGATTATCTGAATGGTATTCTAATACATTTGGTGGGAAACGACTTGCAATGAACAGCTGTTCTGAAGGGATAGTTCACCCAGAAATGATAATTTACCTCACTGTTTACTCAAGTGGTTCCAAATCTTATGAGTTTCTTTATTTTGCAGAACACAGGAAGATATTTTACTTAAAGCTTATAACCATTGACATTTGATGAAGAAAAAACATATGGGTTGCCAGCCCAGCAAATAGTTTAGTGTTTAATAGACGTCTAATAGACATCTAGACAGCTTGGCTAAAACAAGGCTAAATTTGGGCTTTCAGTGAAAATCTAATAGACGTCTAAGATAGTCGTCAAAAAGACAGATTAGACAGATTTTATATGTGTAGTCATTCATTCATTTTCTTTTTTGCTTAGTCCCTTTATTAATCTGGAATTGCCACAGCGGAATGAACCACCAACTTATCACGTTTTTACGCAGCGGATGCCCTTTATTAGATGTTCATCAGGTGTTCACTGACAACTCAAATTAGTCTTGCTTTAGCCAAGACGTTTATGTTTAGACGTCTATTAGACATCTTTTAAAATAAAAAAAAAAATGCTCGCTGGGAGCTATCTTGGGCTAATATGAGTTTTGTATTTGGATTTTCTCGTTAATAATGTAATTTCAGACAAGTAGGCTATTCTTTCTAAATAGTGACATCACATTAGTACTACATTGTTCACAGGCAATTAAATCATGATAATGTTGTTTTGAAATCATATTTACTAGCGATGTCAGACCAAAAGTAGCTATGGTAAACAATAGGGAGTGTGTCACAAGTTGTCCCTGAACGTTTGTGTGAATATAAAACCAACTTTACCTCAATTCAAAATATTATCTTTTGTGTTCAACAGAAGGAAGAACCTCAAACAGGTTTGGAACAAGTGAATGGTGAAGTAAAAGATAACAGTATATTTAGTGTTGGGTGAACAATCCCTTTAAACCACAAAATACTACTAACAATAATATGATAAATAAAATACAGGTCCAACAATAGCAATAGATATGCTATATAGCAAAGGATTTATTAACTCTTGATTATATTGTATATATTATAGTAACTTTAGCAGTAAGTCCAGCTAACAATTTTGTTTAATTGATGTCTAATAGACATCTAAATGTAGACAGCTTGGCTAAAACAAGGCTGAAAATCTAAAAAACATCTAAGAATAGTCCAAAACTAGACTAGTCATCAAATAGATAGATTAGACAGACTTTATATGTGTAGTCATTTATTACTGTTTATTTGATGACTAGTCAATTTTTGGCCTATTGTTAGACGTTTATTAGATGTTCACTGACAACTCAAATTAGCCTTGTTTTAGACAAAAAGTTTGTTTAGACATCTAATAGACATCTTTAAAAAAGCTCTTAAATATATTCTTATTAAATGTCTGGGTTAAAAACAATTCCCCCCCCCCCCCCTCTTTGAACACAACATTTTTTTTTTTTTGAAAGTTTTATAATAGTTTGTTACAGTAAACCTGTCAGGCTAAATAATTCAAATGAATTATTGACTTCTGCTGTCTTCATTTGTTTCAAAAACACAGATTTATTTACAATTTAAATGGCATTTTTGGATGGCATCTTTTTCTGCTGAAGACACTGTTTTCCTAAAAAGTGAACAAACAAATGTAAATAAAAAGTCTTCAACCAATTTTATTGTAATCAAAAAGAGGGGGGATGGGGGATGGGATGCTGCATAATTTTTCACTAAATTGGTATTTTCACAGATTGTTTTGACGGTTTAAAACATTCATCTATTATTTCTAACTATTAACTCATTTCTAACTCCTGATAATATATTATTATTTATTATAGAATGGAATTATAATTGTAGCTTATTTCGAGGATCCTTTGTGTATCTAAATAAGTTTTTTAAATCGACACCGTCTCATTCTTAAAATTGATTGGTGGGTGTTTTTTTGGAAAAAATCTAACCTGTAGAATGGGAAAACGGTTAAATACTCTTAGACAAACAATTCGACTTTACATAACACGATGTTTACTTTAGGTTAATGATCTCTTGTTTCATTCAAACCTAGAAAGCTAAAAGTAGATTTTCCTGATTCATCGTTGCATTGCTTTTTCCCCTCTGCTGTTCTGTATTTAGGTGAACTTTGAACTTCCCCAGTTGGTGATCTTTTTTCTTTGTAATTGTTTTTTTGTCCTCATTGTATGATCATCCGATTGAACTTTTCCCAAACTAATTCTTACATAATCTACATCGCCTAAATATTTTAACAAAGTTGCAAATATGCAAATGCCAACAGTATTTTGGCCCAAAAGGTGCATTTTAAAATAAGTATATCTGCTAAAAGTTGCTGTTTTGTAAGAGTAGATGATAAATAATACACATTTTTTAGTAATTTCATAAAGGAAACATTTTAGGTTCCCAAAGTCACCAGCACAACATTCACAAGGGATTTTATTCTAAACACCAGAACAATCTAAAGAACTTCTTTCAATCTATAAAGAATCATTTGTACAATGGAAAACTTTCAGGGATATTAATCGTTATTCCTTTATATTATTTATTTATTTTTTAATTTTTTTAAAAAGTACTATATATAAAAAATGTATGTATATATATATATATATATATATATATATATATATATATATATATGGTCTTGCTATTTACAAGAGTTTGCAAATTCTATATATAGTTATTTTAAAGTCGCAATGAAATCAAAATGTTCTCCTCTTAGTTTTACATGTATATAGTAGTTCTTGTTATAAACGATGTGTCTGTGCACATTTATCCATATAAACTTTAATCATATTCCATAACCTTTGCCTCCCCCTCGAAAGGACTTTCTTTACTTCCTGGTCACATGGAATTTCTTTAGGGCGGAGTTATTAGTGGGTGTCTGCTGGGTTTCTGCTCTGAATTTTTCCATCCGTCAATCTTCCTTCAAGTTGTTAGCAACACCCATCTTTCAACAATCGAATTAACTCCCAAAGACGGCAGTCATGCACCACCCTACATTTATTTTCTCTTTTCAGGACCATTTCAAACGGATCTACATCACGATAGTGGACAAAATGACAATCTTCCTTTTCATGTTGACTTTAAGAGTGCAAAAAAAAAAAAAAAAAAAAAAAAACAGGACTTGGGTTTTCATTTTAATGGCTCTTGATATTCTGTCCTCTGTTATGTGCAGTCTAGAGATGCTGTATTTGGGAGGGAACCTCATCTCCTCGATCCCACCTGAGGTGGCTAAACTCACCTGTCTGAGATACCTGGTCCTGTGTGACAATCGCATCCAAAGCGTACCACCCCAGCTCAACAAGTAAGATCTCCTCTTCCTTCTTTCTAAAGTCAAAGCAGGGTGGTGATTAAAAATAAACGACATCAGATTTCTTTTCTTTGTAGACTACACTCCCTGCTCTCTCTCAGTCTCCACAATAACCTGCTGACCTTCCTGCCTCGTGAGATCCTCAGCCTCGTTCATTTGCAGGAGCTCAGTCTGCGTGGAAACCCTCTGGTGGTGCGCTTCATCAAGGACATGACCTATGACCCTCCGTCTCTGATGGAGCTCGCAGGGCGCACCGTCAAGTCCCAGAACCTTCCGTTCCGCTCGTGTGATCTGCCGGCCAATCTGATCTATTATTTAAACCTGGCTAGTGAATGTCCCAACCCAAAATGTGCAGGTAGGTGTCTTTGACCTTTAAAAAACTTTTAGATACTCCAACTCAATGCAAATTTGGCAAGAATTATGAACCACTATATCAAGCATTAATAAGCTTTATTAAAATAATTTGCTAAGAGACCACCAGACTGATATGTAAAACCAATAAAAGTATTTTTTTGTGCCTGAGTGGGCTAATATATGAGGGGTTTAAGCTGAAATGTGCACATACTGAAATTATTGTTAAAATGTGTATTCCCAGTTAGCAGGGAACGCTCACAGGACATTCAGCAAATGTTAGCATGTATCGTTATTAAAATAATGGTCCTCAAAAATTCTTTCAATGTTCCAGAAAGAAAATGTTCTTAGGACAACGTTCTTTAAAAATCTTTGGAATGTTAGTTTTTATTGATGAATGTTCTGAAAATGTTGATAAGAAAATGGTCTATTAAAGATTTAAACATAATATAACGTGACTGAATTGTTATTAAATCATTTTGAATAATGCTGTTATAACCATAAAAATAGTATTAACACGTCGACTAAAAAACTGGACATTTTAAACATTCAAAGAACATTCAAAAATACCATTATATAACTTCATGAGAATGTTAGGGGAACATTTTAGAACCTACAGTTGTTAGCAGGGTTATTTTAGCTGTAAAGCTGTAATTTTAAAAGTAGTTTTAGTGTTTTGCATTTACAAAATTTTGGGAAAATCTATAGCTCTTAGATCGTTATTGATGAATGTTCTAATAATGTTGATAAAAAAAAACTTTTTTAGAACGTTTATATAATATGATTGGAATGTTCTAATAAAGTTGTAAACATAATATAACGTGACTGAAATGTTATTAAAACATTTTAAATAATGCTATTATAACCAAACGCCACAAAAAAAAAAGAAGACATTTTAGACATTAAAAGAACATTCAAAAATAGCATTATATAACTTAACGAGAATTGTTTTTTAGAACCTAAAATTGTTAGCAGGGTTATTTTAGCTGTAAAGCTGTCATTTTTATAGTTGTTTCAGTGTGTTTTGCGTTAAACTTTTCTTGGAACATCTTTAGGATGTTAGTTGTTATTGATGAATGTTCTAATAAAGTTGATAGAAAAACATTCTTAGAACATGTGATTGGAATTTTTTTTAATAAAGTTAAACAAAATATAAAGTGAAGGGGGATGCGGTGGCGCAGTAGGTAGTGCTGTCGCCTCACAGCAAGAAGGTAGCTGGTTCGAGCCTCGGCTAGGTCAGTTGGCATTTCTGTGTGGAGTTTGCATGTTCTCCCTGTATTTGCGTGGGTTTCCTCCGGATGCTCCGGTTTCCCCTGAAGTCCAAAGACATGTGGTACAGGTGAATTGGATAGGCTAAATTGTCTGTAGTGTATGAGTGTGAATGAGTGTGTATGGATGTTTCCCACAGATGGGTTGCAGCTGGAAGGACATCCGCTGCGTAAAACATGTACTGGATAAGTTGGCGGCTCATTCCGCTGTGGCAACCCCGGACTAATAAAGTCGAAAAGAAAATGAATGAATGAAAATATAACCTGACTGAAATGTTATTAAAGCATTTTGAATATTGCTATTATAACCAAAAAAAAATACCATTAATACATCGACTAAAAAACTAATCATTTTAAACATTTAAGGAACATTACAAAAAGTAACTTTATATAATTTAATGAGAACATTAAGGGAACAGTTTTAGAACCTAAAGTTGTCAGCAGGGTTATTTTAGCTGTAAAGCTGTACTTTTTATAGTAGTTTTAGTGTGTTTTGCATTAAACTTTTCTTTGGAAAATATTTAGTAAATAGATTGTTATTGATGAATCTTCTAATAATGTTGATAGAAAACATTCTTAGAACATTATTATACAGTATTGCGAATACAATTTTCTAACAAAGTTCAAACATTATATCATGTGACTGATATGTTATTAGAACATTTTGAATAATGCTATTATAATTAAAAAAATACTGTTAATACATGGACTAAAAATCTGGACATTTTACAATTGACAGTTTTAGTGTGTTTTGCATTAAAATTTTCTCAGGAAAATTTGTTATTGATGAATCTAATAATGTTGATTAAAAATGTGAATAGAATATTCAAATAAAGTTGTAAACATAATATAACATAACTAATATGTTATTAAAATATTTTGAATAATGCTATTATAAAGAAACAAACAAAAAAATACCGTTAATACATTGACTAAAAAACTGGGCATTTTAAACATTCAAAAGAACATAAAAAAAAATAATATTATATAACTTAATGAGCGTTAGGGGAATGGTTTTAGAACCCAAAGACGTTAGCAGCATTATTTTAGCTGTAAAGCTGTTTAAATTATTTTTATAGTAGTTTTAGTGCGTTTTGCAGTAAGCTCTCATAAAAATAGAAAATACATGACCAACTTTGCTTGAATGTGAAATTCTACAGATTTTAAATGTTTGCTAAGAGGCTCTGTAAGCCATATTTTCATGCTAAAACAATTGTATAATGCATGTCGATAGTTATAGAGTTCTATTCAGTATTTAATGTTTACACTGTAAAAAAATCACTTAAATAGGTTAAAGTAACATACAGTAAATATATTTGTTGTCTTGACTTTTTATCATTCAAATTTTTATATTTTATAAATGAACCCCATTCACTCCCAGTTTTGTACCGTTTTTAATCAAACAGATCAGTATTTTGTCCCAAATTCTATCGACTAATGTTGTTACTCTGATTAATTCTCAATTCTTCTTCATGCCCTCCAGGTGTTTACTTCGACTCATGTGTGAGACACATCAAGTTTGTGGATTTCTGCGGGAAGTACCGCCTGCCGCTTATGCATTACCTGTGCTCCCCGCAGTGTTCCTCTCCCTGCAGCTCAAACCCACAGAGCGACGCCGAGTCAGAAGAGGAGAACAGCGTCCCCGCAGACAGGCTCCAGAGGGTCTTGCTGGGATAGGACCCAAATCCAACAGGGACAGTAACCTGGCTCAGGATTTCCATTTAAAGGCTAATTTCATGTTTTGAGAGTCCTACACAATGCTAAAAAAACACTTTGAGCTGAATGCGTTGGGTTTTAGAACTGTTTTAGTGACTCCGCGATACAGCTTTTTAATTTAAATCAGAAATATATGTGGGTTTAAACTAAAATCATAGTTTGCGATAACATGGTATGTGAATGATATGTGTTCTACTCTTATGTCATTCCAAACTGATATACAGTACAGTGTGGGAAAGATATTCAACATGCTGTTTTTTTCTGGGAAAAGTATTCTAAAGGAGCTTTTGACATTGAATTGAACCAGATTTTGGTATAAAATAAATTTTAAAAAATAATAAATAAAGATAAATAAAATAAAACTTTTTTTTTTTACTATTGTTACGTGTAATACCAATGGAATCACATAAGGAGAAAGTGCTGAACTAGTGAAATGTATACTTTATATAAAAGGATATTTTAGTGATGGCCATTGTCCTGCTGAAATGTCCACCCTGGTTTCTTCTTCATCATCCTGCTAATGTAGATTTTGAACTGATGCAGCTAATATCTATTTACACTGATGAAGGACAAAGGGTTGCTGAAGAACTACTGAGAGATTTCAGCTGCTGTCTGGGTTTTCACTGCCTTTCTACACCTTCCTTTCTTCATGTGTTCAATACTTTTTCACTGTGTCATTTCATTTTAATACACGTAACTTTATTTGTAAACTAACTAATATTGTTTCTTTGCATATAATGATTTTTTTGTTTGTTACCAAAATCTGGTGAAATTTTTCAGAGAAAATTTTCTGAGAAAAATGGTGACGTGTTGAATACCTATTTCCCCCGCTGTATATACAGATAATGTTGGATGGCTTTGCATACAGTAATGTGTATCATCACATGGACTACTTTTGTCATTCTTTTGAGATGCTTTTGTGATACATCTACTTTGTGTTTCACAAAAAAAAAATATATCAGCAAACTTTTTTTGCTGGGCAAAATACTGAAAATGGACATTTTCCGTCTTGAAAATGTTGCTCATAAAGCATCTGAAAATGTTTGCATATTACCGAAAACAGTGTTTCAAATAAGTATCCTGCAAAAAAAAAGAAAGAAAAAAAAATCAGAGAAGTTTTAATGGATTTCTCTAGAAAATAGTATTAAAAACATTGTTATAATCATTTAAATATTAACCCTTACGGGCTGTTGGGGATGTTTTCATCCACTCTGGGCTGATTTTAAGTCTTAATTTGGCCATAACATTTTCTGTGTTTCAGCTAGCAGAATGATTTTTGGAGACAGATCTTATTTTGGCACATTTTTTGAGAAAAAAAAAACGATACACTCGGCAAATTTACTCCCCTTTTGTTGTGTTAGGGTTGAAAACATCCACTGAATTAAACTGCTGTAAAAATGCATCAGATTAATATTACTTTGCACACATTTGTTCAACCTCAGTCCTGATCAAAACTACTAACGCGCTTAGAAAATTACAGGATTTTATCTCTTTAATTGCCAAATTGTTACATATTAAATCTCTGATTTGGTGAAAAAAACGCACACAAAATGAATGATTTTTTTTATATAAAAAGTGTTTGTGGACTGGATTTTTTAACATTTAATCTCTGTCTTGGCCATGTGAAACAACATCTGCCTAATGTACTGTTGGTGGCTGTTTTTACTTAATTAACTTCCAATATAACCACATTTTTTTAGTCACAAAACCATGACACCATATAATCATGCATTTTTGATGGTTGGTGGTTTTCTCAGTAGGGTTTGGGTTACCTCTTCCCCAGTAGAGAAGAGGAAACACTTGTAGTTTTTATTGTTGATCATCAGTTGGCACCATTAACCCTTTTAAAAAAGCTTAGTTTGTGGATTTTATATGCAGTTTAACAGGGAATTAAAGTGTGTGTGTATCTGTGAGAGTGACCTTTGTGCTCCCATCTTGATGTGTGTGAGAAAATCAAAATATGCATCTCAGCTCTCAGAACTACATGGAGTAAACAAAAACAAAGACTGTCTATTGCATCATCAAATGTGGTTATAATGGAAGTCAATGGGGTAAAAGCAGCCACAAACATTAAATTAGAGAGAAAATATGAAAAAGAATGCATCAAAGCCAATGTTGTTACTTGTCTTTCACATGTCTAAGACTGAGATAAAAGGTTTTAGTCCACAACTACTTTTTATATTGAAAATACATCATTCTTTTGAGTTCTTTTTTCACCAAATCAGTGACATCATTTGTGAACTTGGCAATTAAAGACTTAAAATCCTGTAATTTTTTAAAACATTTAGTAGTTTTGATAGGACTGAGGTTGATTGACAGATTTCTGCAAAAAAAAAAAAAAAAATAAAAATAAAAATTTAAATAAATTTGAAAAAAAAAATTATCTGATGCATTTTACAGCAGTTTAATTAATTTTCATCCCTAACATAACAAACTGTAGTCCATTTGAACAGTGCACAAGGGTTAAAACCACTACATTTTAATGTTTCCATTGTGTTTTGGGACACATTCTGTTACAATTTGGTGGTTATAAACATGCCACTAGTGGAGGCAATGAATTACCAGAAAAATCCAAAGGGACTCTTAACAGTTTCCATGTAAAACCACTACAACTTCCGTTATAACCATTATTCAATAAGTGTTTCTACTGTTTTTCAGCAGGAGACTGGCAAATAGTTCCTGCTTTGTACTTCTAGAAAATGTGATCAATACGTGAAGAGTTACTCTTTGACCTCTTCTTTATATTGACTGTTAATCTGCCCTAACTCTTCTGTCCAAAGGTCAGGTCATGGACTACGATGGCTGCTTCACACTGTGCAAGAATTCACGTAAAGCTATCATGCATGGCACAGCCTTAAATACAGTTACAAGCTGAAGGACGCTTCTTTTGCATTTGTCTTCTTGTTAGAAGTTTGGCTTCAGGTTTCAGATCAGTATTACGCAGCAGTGGTTTACAGCCTTTAAAAGAGCTCCTAATGGTCCCAACAACAATAAAACAGAGATACTACAATCTTCTTATCTGATATGTGTGAGTTTCTCATCAGCGCTGGTTGTTATTTGAGTCAGTCTGACCATTAGATCATATGGGATGATCATTTTAACAGTATTGCACAATTGGCTGAGAGTTCTGGGTCAGTGAGTTCGCATCAATAACTGACGGCTGCATTTATGGCCAATTTCTATACACTCTTCTCACAGCAGATGCAGCTATCGCTCTTATTGCAAATATCAGTCTTCTATCATGGTTTACGATCTTACAGTGACGCGGCACAGATTGCGACACGTCTCTGTCTCTCGAATGATGGGACAGATTTACAAAGCAATCTCAAAGGTAGGATGACTCAGCAATTCTTTCAGCTCCACAGTGCAACACACTTCTGGCTGGACTTCCATCGTGTGCAATCAAGCATCTACAAATGACTAAAACTTTACAGCATAGCTGGTCCTCAATGAAGGCAGAAAGCCATGGGATCTGATCTGCACCCTCCAGCCTCCACATGTTACGTCCCCCTTAGAATCCTGGTAGTCTTATGATGCAACCATGGAGAGAGAAAAAAAAAACACTTTCTCGAATCTTTTCACTTACTATTCCATGCTTTAGGAATGATCTTACCAATTCCATCCTAAAAGCAATTTTTTAAGAGAGCATTTCCACGTAATTTCTCTGGCCCAGATCAGGCCCACACAATTAGCTTTTGCCAGTCTCGGCCAAGTAGACCGGTAACTGGGCCAGATATGTTGGTGTGTCATGAATTTGATAAACCCATGAAGCATTTCGTTTTATGGCCACGATTTTTCTTGAAGCGACCCGACTGGTAGAATTTTTTCTTTACACAAAAATAATTTAAATGTATTTTAAAAGTGGGTCAAGTTTGGCCAAACTTACGTGGCCCACATAAAAATTTTTAAAATCTGGGCCAAATACTACATTTGATATCTGGCCTAATCTCATGTGCCGCCTTAAAGACGAAGCCACCTCTTCATCGGTTTTGCACAGGCTTATTTAAAGGGTTAATGGTGCCAACAAGCAAACAAATTGTATTACAATTTGTACCTCTTCCCAGCAGGGAAAACCACCAATAATCAAGCATGCATGATTATATGCTGGTCATGGCTTTGCAATCAAAAATGTTGTTATAATGGAAGTGAATATGGCACAAATAGCCACACTGTTAAACCCAAAAAGTTAAGGTAACTTAAATCGGTTGAGGAAACCGATCGCAACAAAATATTTAGGTTCAAAAACTAATACAGTACTCGTAATGAGTACTGTAAACTTAATCCATTTTTAGTAAATGAAGCCATTTGAGCACAGTGACACTCTATAAATGAAGAGAACTCAAACCAATGAGTACTGTAAACCCAATAAGTTAAGGCAAATAAAACCATTTGAGGAAACTGATTGCAATAAACCATTTGAGTTAAAAACGAATCTATTTGAGTACTGTGAATTAACTTCATTTAAATTGAAGTTATGAGGTATTTAATTAACTCATTACCTTCAACACTGTGTTTAAAACTATTTTCAAATGAGTAGAATTAACTTTCAGTAAATTTTGAGTTAAGTACACTCATTTCATTTGATAAAGTTGACTGTTGGGTTTTACAGTGCACTAATATAGTGAAAGGGTTGTCAATTTGAACAAAACACAAGTGTTAATGGCTGTAATTGGCATCGTTGCTAGTTTAATTCCAAAGCTCGTAATCTGACTCGATTCAAACCTGAATCTGTAGTAATCACATGACTTAATGAAACCTCATACAATAATAATGCACTGAAAACGCCTGTGAAGATCGTGTCGAGATTTACTTTTCATTTTGACGAGCTGGTGCCAAAAGCTAATATGTCTGCGATATCAACCAGCGCTCCCTGGTGGTCTAGTGGTTAGGATTCGGCGCTCTCACCGCCGCGGCCCGGGTTCGATTCCCGGTCAGGGAACTTAAATTTTTTTTATTTAAACTCAAGTAAAAAAAAAAATCAATGTGTTTCTTATTGCTTTTGAACAATGTACTTAATTCTCACCATCTGCGAGTTTCTGGTTTCTGGCATGAACTTTGGATTTCTCTTGTCTGTAAAGAATATTAATTTGTTTTACTAGTTAAATGGCGCCCCCGCCTGGACACCACATACATTTTTTCCTCATCATCTTTTCTGTTCTAGATACATTAATATAATCGTTTAACACACATTCAGCCCACGGGGAGAATTGCTGCTTATTATGAAGAAGATACTTGTACTCCTAAAATTATTTTTATGGCCAATTTGCCCATACTGTTTATCGCATTCCCGCTTAAGCACGAGTTTACTAATAAAAATGATAAAGATAAATAAAATTACATGGCAGTGTATGTTATTAGAGAGTTTTTAAAACAAAAAGCTGCAAAAAGCTTGTAAGTTTGAGATTTTTACAATATATATCCCCGGATGCAACATGTATAATTAATTGTACTGTACCTTTAAAAAAATATTATTGTGGCTTGAAAAAGCCAACGTAGGCTACTTTTATTCCACTTAAACTTCTTCTTTTTCTTCTGAGATGTTTTTAAAGTGTATTTTCTCCTAAGCCTTTCAAGGTACATCCTTTAAACGTTTTGTCAGATCTTCAGACTGGTCTGATTGGGGTTGCTTTGCTTTTCTAACTGATCCGACTTTCGGTTTTCCCAAAAACGACCCAGAAAATTCCCTTTGACTTAACTTTGGGTCAAACTCTGTGAGCTCATAACTGCATCAGACTAGAGTCTGGCCCATAGGTCCTCATTTAACTCAGTCTAGCCAGCAGCCAACCACTTATGACCTTTAAAATTCCTAGTCAGTCCATAGCAACCAATTTCAGCACCCTAGCAACTGTTCCATAGACTTTCATTGTAAAAGACTCTCATTCGATTATCCTTTGTGAGCTTGTAACTCTGCATCAAACTTTCCTACAAACTAGAGTCTAGCCAGAAGCCAATCACTGATAACATTTACACTTACTAGTCACTCCCTAGCAACCAATTTCAGCACCCTAGTCTCATAGACTGTGACTAGCTATTCTAACACAGGCTAATAAATAACATCCTACTGACAACTTGCTAGAAATATGCTAGCAACATTCTGGTGACATGCTATGCATGCTAGCACATGCTAATAACATGTTAATTCTTGCTAAAATCATACTAACAACATATGTTATTTCATGCTACAATCACATGTAATGACACACAATAAATATGCGACAAAGTCATAATAAAACATATAACATAATGTAGTATGTTCCGATAAATTTCGAATCCCATCTAAGACATGTTGAATATTAGTTTAGCATGTTTCGTTACTTTTACATCCGCGTCACGTAAGCTCATTAATATTCATGAACCAAGCGCAATTTCCTTTTTCCTATGTGCGCAGTGACTCAACTGCGCAGACAGCGGAAAAACACAAACATGACTCTGTGGGCTTTTCAAACTCATTCAAAAATTGCTCGCACAAGCTAGTAAAACGAGCTGAGTTACATGAAGATAACTTAAGTGTACATGTTTGGTTGTGTTTTAGTGTTCGCTGTCGTCAGTGATGTCTGATGGCGGTGAGTCTGGGAGATGATGATGCGGATGAGCTGCCGTCTATGTTGTGGGGTCTGGACCCCGTGTTTTCTTCCTATTGCAGACTCTACATCACTGATATCCTACTGATGAAAGAGTCCAGACAAGTACCCGGTAACGTAAATTCAAACAGTCAGTTCTTGGTCTGTTTAAATATGTTCGTCGGATGTGTCTCACAACACAACTATAAAAAAAAAACTGAAAAGCTTTTATAAAAATTTCCCAAATAGCACACATACAGTATGCCTGCAAGATAATAAAGATTGAAGTAAAGTTGGTCTTACATTCGCTCGTTCGGACATTCTCCAATATAATTTCAGAAAAGTATTGTTTGCTAATTCTAGATAGGGAAATCATATTAGCAGCCAACTACTATCAATGTACATTGTTTACAGTTAATTAAATAGTGCTGCTAATGTTGTTTTGAAGTCATACTTGCATGCAGGGGCTGATTCTACCAATAGGCAGGATAAGATAGAGGTAAAGTTGGTTTTATATTCGCACATTAGTTCATTTAGAAGTCTCTGTATTGTTTACCATGTTACTTTGAATATTCAATCAGAATTAGCCTGCCAGTATCTCTTGAAATCAACATTAGCACTGTTTATTTGACCATGAGAAATGTTGTACTTTGATAGTCATTGGCTGCTAATATGATTTCACTATTTAAAGTTTGCAAATAATACTTTTATGAAATTATATTATTAAGGGGAATATCTGAATGTACAAATATAAAACCAACTTTACCTCTATCAGGATAAGTGGCCTCTTGGGGTCCCAGGAAATCTAACGGCCTCCAAATAAATACATAGAAGTATAACTGATACCTATAAATATTATCTAACATTATTTTCTGTCATATTTTTTACGGTGAGGGTCTACATTTTTAAAAATTTAAATGTAATTATTACTTCTGTGGAAATGTGTCCCCCACCTTTAATCATGGATTAGTCTAGCAGTCAAATCAGTAAAGATTTAGTTTTAAAAACAAAATGGTTCATTTAGTTGGTGGTTCATTCCGCTGTGGCGACCCTGAAATAATAAAGGGACTAAGCCGAAAAGAAAATGAATTAATGAATAAAATCGTTATAAAAGTTTTACCAATCATTATTATTTCGGATTACGATAAAATGTAGAAAAGGAGATGAATTTATTTATATAAAAAAAGAAATTAAAAGTGCATTTTAGAACTTTTGGGCACCATGGCTGGAATTGCTTAAGTCCGCTCCCTGCTTACATGCACTGTAAAAATGATTAGTTACTTAAAGTGAGTAAACCAATTACCTTAAAAGCAACAAAATAATTTAACAAAAATAATGTAAGTTAACCCGTTGTAACTTGGAACTGTTAAACTGACTTAATTTTTATAAATGCTAATAGTACACACTTTAAAAGTCAACTAATCTTTATTACAATGTCAGGCTATTTTAGTATGTTTTCAAATAATTACTGTCATTATCACAATATTACATATTTGGTGCACCATAAAGTCTATAAAATCTGCACTTTATTGCCTGTATTGAATTTAGAAGACACACTGGAGTCTGAAAGAGCAGATTTATTTTGGTTAATGCTAGATATTTTTGCTAGATACAGAAAAGCTGGCAAGAAACTCAAATATAATAAAGATGTATTGGAAAAAAAGTGATTAGTTTACTTTTATTTGCAAAAAAAAAGTTAGTACAATTAGCATAATTATAAATAATAAGTCAACTTAACAGTTCCAAGTTACAATGGTTTTACTTACATTATTTTTGTAAAGTCAACTTGTTGCTTTTATGGCAACTGGTTTACTCACTTTAAGTGATTAATCACTTTTAACTGTGTGCGATTTCAGACTGAATATTCAAAGTATAGTGTGTTAAATACAGGGACTGCTAAAATTAAGGAATGTTCGAATATAAAACCAAACTTACCAAAATTTGTAAAAAACGTTTGGTCTGAAAAACATCTGCGGTGAAGGTCTAATTAATGTCTTTAAAAGGTCTGTTGTATGAGCATTCTGAATTTTAAACATCTTCAAGACTTAATCTAAATGTTAATTTAATGTCCAAACGGAGATGTCTAACTTTAATAGACATAAAATTAATGTAGTAATGGCCACCCCTGCGTAAACTTGCCTCCCCATGGCCACCCCAATATGATTTTCCTGTTGATGTTCTTTCATTTTCTTTTTGGCTTGGTCCCTTTATTCATCAGGGATCGCCACAGCGGAATGAACCACCAACTTCTCTAGCATATGTGTTTACGCAGCGGATGCCCTTGCAGATGCAACACTCCTGCTTTCACTGATTCACACATATGCACTACAGCCAAATAAGCTTAATCAGTTCACCTGTAGCACATGTCTTTGGACTGTGAGGGAAACAAGAGCAACCGGGTGCTCCGGTTTCCCCCACAGTCCAAAGACATGTGCTACAGGTGAATTGGGTTGGCTAAATTGTCCGTAGTGTATGAGTGTAAATGAGAGTGTATGGATGTTTCCCAGAGATGGGTTGCAACTGGAAGGGCATCCACTGCGTAAAACATATGCTAGAGAAGTTGGCGGTTCATTCCGCTGTGGCGACCCCAGATTAATAACGGGACTAAGCCAAAAAGAAAATGAATGAATGAATGAAATGCAGCCACTAGCGCTCAACCCCAGCAGATAAGCTGACTTTACCACAACAATTTCAAGTAAATTCCAAATAAAGATAAAGTTTTTATAATTTATTAGTATTGTTTGACAACGAGAAATGAAACAGGACTTTGGGTTCTCAAGATTGTAAACTATTTATTAAGAAATCGTTTAAGTTAAAATGTAAATTGTGTTTTATTTAATTGAAAACCACAAATCCAAAAAATAAATACATTTTTAAATAATAAATAAATAAATAAATAAATAAATTCTTTGCATTTTAAAATCAGCGTTTCAGAATCTAGTATATTTAGCACCTCCATTTTTTTTGCTGGTTAACTTTCAAGAGTCCAAAATATCAATTATTTTGTGGATGTATTTTGCAAAAAGGTACATCTATAGAAAAAGCTGTTAATATTGTGGCTCAAAAAGGAATATGGATAAATGATATTATTAGGGTCTGTATTGTGAGTGTGTGTATATAGTAATGCCTTTTGTTCAGTTTGTTCATTTGTCTGTTTTAATTAATTATTAAATATTTATTAATTAAATATTAATTAATTATTTTAGACATTGTACAATAAAAGTGTGGAAAAATATCTGACCTAAAAAGTTAAATATTAATATATAAATAACTAATATATAATATTAGTTATATATAATAATAATATATAGTATATAAATAACTAAATATTGATGTTTATATGGTTTGCACATATACTTAGTGAATTCTTGCAATATTTTATGAGTAATTCATTAATCAAAACCACATTATTTCATTTACCAGAAACAAAATAATAAATAACATTACACTGAATTCATTATTTTTGGTGTGCCAGTCCAAGATTTGGTGTGGCTTTATTTGGCCACTCCTAAGAAAATCTTCTGGGGGCACCACTGGCTCCAATATGTTTTTCAGATGTGAAGACAAACATCAAATAAATGTCCCTGTGATGTAAGGTTATGTGTGTTATATTAGTATCGTACTGCAATGTATTGTTTGCATCACTGGAAAAAAGTTCTCATTATTTCTCAGTTTTTCTTCCCCATGTGCAATCTCTAAGTTTATTGTATGGACAATCTGTCTTAAGCCTGAAAGCTCTCAATTGACATGTGTTGTAGGGATTTATTTCTACAAGACACACCCCATCTTCCAGGTGGATGTACTGGGGATTGTTGTTTACAAGCGGGAGAGAGAGGATTTCTACTGCTATGGAGGTCTGTGTTAAAGTGAAAGTAAAAAGTAAAAAAAGTTGACACATTGCAACTGGTCTGACTGTTTGTTTGTGTTCCTCCAATGCACAGTGGATGACAGTACTGGGGTCATTAATTGTCTTTGTTGGAAAGATGAGAAATGGCGGGATCAAGGAGGTTCAACAACATGTAAGTTACCAAATGTGACACTATAAACAACAACAAGTATTATTTTTTTGTCTAAATATTTTAAATCAATCAATTATGTATATAGGAACATATTTGAGTTAATTGGAGGCACAACTGTAGAATAGTATTTAAGGAAAACCTCAAACACACTGCTTTCTTTTGTGACAACATGGGAAAATCAACAAGCCAGAATCAATAAAAAAGCCAAATTACAATTTGCAAAATTACACTTGGAAAAAGAATAATTTTTGCAGACATGTCCTGTGGTCTGATGGAACTAAGATTAAACTGTTTGGGGCATAATGACCAGTGTTACATTTTTAGGACAAAGGGGAAAGCTTACAAGGCTAGGAACACCATCCCAAATGTGAAGTATGGGGGCGGCAGCATCATGTTGTGGTTTGCTGGAGGAGGGACTGGTCCACTTCCTAGCATAGATGGCATCATGAAGAAAGAACATTATGTAGAAATACTGAAGCAACGTCTCAAGACATCAGCCAAGAAATTAAAACTTGGCCACAAATGGGTCTTCCAAACAGACCATGACCCTAAGCATACTGCCAAATTAGTTAAAATGTGCTTTAAGGACATCAGAGTGAAAGCTTTGGAGTGGCCATCACAAAGCCCTGATGTCAATTCTATAGAAAATTTGTGGGCAGAGTTGAAAAAGCTTGTGTGAGCTAGACAGCCAACAAATCTGACTCAGTTACACCAGTTCTGTCAGGAGGAATGACCCAAAATTCCTTCAAACTATTGTAAGAAGCGTGTGGGAGGATACCCCAAAGTCATTTAGGTAATCCTAACGGACCAAATATTGTGAACGTTTATTAATGATTTATCATCAGACATTTTTTTAAAACTGTTATGTTCCTTCTTTAGAGTGTATGTAAACTGTTTTTTTATATATATATATATATATATATATATATATATATATATATATATATATATATATATATATATATATATATATATATATATATATATATATATATATATATATATATATATAGCACTACTAATTCTAATAATTCCCATATCATACTTTTAACACTATTTAATTTACTAGTCTAGCAGTTACTAATCCAGCGCTAATGTTGATATAGGTGGAGATGCTAGCGGATTCCCCAGGAGCTTTAACATTGAGGATGAACTCAAAGGGCTGAAAGAGGCTGAACGTAAGAGCACCGTGCTGGAGATCGGAGACCTGCTGAGGGTGCGAGGGACTGTCAAAACCTCCAGAGATAACAGGGAAATCAAGGCCACCTCCTTCTGTAAGTAAAATCATCAGGGATTTGAATGACATCTAGTTTGTTTTATCAGTTAGAAACTGCTTGTTTGTGGAACACCTGCTGGAGTCATGGTTATTTTGCAGTAATCAGTATCTGTTATTTCTGTGTGTGTGTAGATAAAGTACATGACCCTGCGATGGCAGTGCAGATCTCACGTATGCTGGAACTGCCTCCGCTGTACAGAAAGTGCTACGATCAGCCGTTCAAGATGCCGAGTGATGACCTGGGCTGCACAGAGTGAGTTAAACAGCATGATGGAGGTCTCTGTTATTGTACATGATTTGCTTAAAGTCTGCATGAATGGGAAGCTGCTGAGACTTTTGTTTCAGAATGTTGATGTACTTCCTGCTGAAACAGAATATTGAGTAGTGGGTGGAGCTTTCTTTTTATACATCATTTTCTCATTGCAAACTAACGGTAAGAGGGGCGTGGTTAAGAATAATGGCTGAAGCCATCAAACCGACATCATCCGAGAAGGAAGCAAAAGCAAATGTTCAGAATTTGATTAAAGATTACCCATAACAAATTTTTTTTTTTCAGTGGATCAACTTTACTAAACTTTCCCAAGCTTACAGTATTGGCTTTATTTTCTGTGTACGAGCGGGCGCATCCATTTAAATCGCTTTGGCTCAAGTCTTCCTGTCTCATTCACTTCCATTCATTTTTAGACATTAAAAACGGCTCGTTACATTGCTTGATGTTGCAAACTGATATGTTCTTACTATACATTATTCTGCTTTGTCTGTACAGTCATGAACATGCTCATTTGTAGAGCAAATAGTTTGACAGTTTTCTGCCGTTTAATACTCCTAGTAATTTCATCCATAGGCAGCTGAATCTGAAGTTCTTAAACAATCGAAAAACGAGCACCCTTCCACATTTTAGAATAAGGTCAATTGGTGATCACCAAATGTATTTAACATATTTGTTTTTCTCATTTACTTGCAGTCCTTAATAAAGGAAATCACTTGAATTGTTGAATGTTAAACTAACGATCTGACTTCTGAATGAAACGCAAATTTCTGTTTAAAAAAAAAAATCTAATTTATAAAGATTTCTGTTTGTCTGTTTTTGCCTAATTAATGACAATATATTACTTTTAGCCAGTGCTTAATTTGTGAATTGCGAGGTCCTTTGGAATCGGGGTAACGGATCCAGCATGTCACCTGAGGAATGTAGAGATGTCGCGCAGGAAAGTGGAGAGGGGGGGTGGAGGGGTGTCACGGACGAAGTGGAGGGGTGTCACGGACGAAGGACAAAAGTGAAGAGCGGGGGTCTATCACGAACGAAAGGGTGGGGGGTGAGGCAGTGATCAGATTTTAGAGGTGCCGGATCCGGCATGTTCTGGCACAAATTAAGCCCTGCTTTTAGCTTAAAAACCTTTTGACAAAAGGTTTTTGTTTTGTGTAATTATGTGCGTAAATATATAATTACATAAAATTTGTCTGTTACAATTTGTTGCATTACTGTATATTACTTACTAAGTTTGAAAAAAAGGGATAGTTTGACTAAAAAATTTAAATTCTGTCCTCCTCATCTCATCCTTGTTCCAATTTAAATCCTATTTTAGTTTTTTCTTCTGTTATACAAAAAATGTTTATTGAAAAATTGACTTCCATACGAATTTTTTTCTCACTATGGAAGTTGATTGGTCCCACTAACCAACATTCTTCAAAATATATTCGTCTTCACTATATCTTGTTCAACAGAGGAAAAAAACTCATAAAGGTTTAAAACCCTAAGAGGTAGAATAAATGATGAGGTCATTCTTATCTTTGGGGGGGAACTTAATGCTTGATTAAGGCTTCATATTTTAAATGTATTCTGAAAGGCTTTAAAGATATTTCTGCTTTTATTTTCATTTACAGAGCAGGTGGTTCCTCACATCCCCAGTATCTGCTGTCTCGGGCAGTTCTCATCCTTAAGGAGTTCCTCTTGGAGAAAGAGGTGACCAGGTTTCGTCCTTATGATGTTGAGTTCCTCTTACATCCACTGATCCAGAGATCTTCAGCAGAACAGGTACGGAGCATGAGAGAGATCTGAGTTTGATTCTTTTAAAGAATTTGAGTTTAATTAGTTAGTTTAATTCTTCCTTTTCACTTTCTTGTCCTAATAAAGATGAAAATACCCCATGGGAACAAAAAAATAATAATTATACTGCTCTTTTCAGCCAGATTTATATTTATGTGTTACAAATATTCAGATCGGCAGCATGGTGGATCAGTGTTTAGCACTGTCGCCTCACTGCAAGAAAGTTGCTGGTTTGAGTCCTCACTGGACCAGTTGGCATGTCTGTGTGGCGTTTACATGTTTTTTCGGGATTCACATGGATTTCCTCCAGGTGCTCCGGTTCCCCCTACAGTCCAAAGACATGCGCTATAAGGGAATTGGGTAAGCAAAAATGGCCGTAGTGTAAGAGTGTGGTGTGTGTGTGTGTGTGGGTATTTCCCAGTACTGGGTTGCGGCTGGAAGGGTATCCGCTGCGTAAAACATATGCTGGAATAGTTGGCGGTTCATTCTGCTGTGGCGACCCCTGATAAATAAGGAACTAAGCCAAAGGAAAATTATTAAAATATTCAGATTTTCACAGAAAAACTGCGATGGTCACACTGTTACACAAATAGGTGGCGACAATGTTTTTGACACTGAACAAATAATTCAAGCCATTCTTCAAAAATGCTGATTCATCTCGTTGTGAAACTTGAATTCTTTAAGAGTGATTTGTTGAATAATTATTTATATTTGTTATTGTTTTTGGGCTTCATTATGATAGGATATTAGTTGGACATGAGGCCAATTTGGAGAGAGCGAGGGACGGGATCAGGAAAGGTCCACAACCTTGGCTGTATCTGAAATCATTGCCTATACCCTCATTGACTATTCCCTACATAAGTCCACTAAAACAGCTCACTTAAAGTAGTGATTAAAAACAAGTGGAAGACAGGAGAGGCCTTTTTTGTTTGTGCTTTGCTGCTTGATAAATCTCAGACGGTTTAGATATTAAACTTTAGACCCTGTGATAGTCATTTAAAACACTTGGTAAGCTGTCTATAACCGTACAATCACACCGAAAGCGGC
The DNA here is from genome assembly GCF_052040795.2 of Danio rerio. NCBI lineage: Eukaryota > Metazoa > Chordata > Actinopteri > Cypriniformes > Danionidae > Danio > Danio rerio. Next base: position 49,947,040 of record NC_141021.1, read on the forward strand.
GAGAGCGTCAAAGTAGCCGGAAGTCATTCATTTTCAATGAGAGCCGGCGGCGATAAGCGGCGAGGAGCAGCGCGGCGCGTCTTCGCCGGCGTGAGCGTCGAGGAGAGTTGAAATGAAGTCAACTTTATGGTAATGAGCTATGACGCGGTTCGGCGGCAACCAATCAGAATGAAGATGTCCATCGCTTGATAGCAGTTCAGAGAACACAGACCTGTGAACTTTGGTTCCGATCACAGTTGTTCCCAAGGGTTTGATTATTGCGGTCGCCGGATTTCCAATTATTTACAATTTTTTCCTACAGGAACATACATTAAATAAGTTACTGGCAAGTTACTGATGTTCATTAATGTTATATAAATTTATCTTAAAAAAAATCTCACGCGATGTGACGGTACAAAACAGTACTGCTGCTTCAGGATATTTCAGACATATGGACACATATTGGATAAATAGAGCAAAGCCACACCATACGCAACTTGATCTTCCATTGTTGTATGAATTTGATAAGAAGTGCGCAACATTTTCACGCTAGAAACATGTTTTATGCAGGAATGTAACTGATATGCTGCAACGGCTCCTTTAAATATGAGATCAATGTAGTGAGTTTTTGACGCTCTCGCCGCGGGAGCTGAAGGCAGAGAGCGTTGTCGCCAGGGCGGCCAGAGTGACCTTGGACGCTCTCGCCGCTTTCGGTGTGAACTTACGGTTAGAAATGAAATAAAATATTTTGATTTTTATCATGTATACAAATAATAATTTGAACTCTTTAACAATTTATTTATAAACTTAAACTGGTAGGATTTCATGTCAAACATGGAAATTCATTTGGTGTATTCTGTAGCCATTGAGTGCACACGGGTTGTATTTGCTATTGCGGTGCATTGTAAGAATGATTGACTGCACATTTTGGAACATGCACTAAGGTTTTGGACAACACTACAAATGGCTGCTCCTATTTTTTGTTCATACAGTTGAAGTCAGAATTATTCGCCCCCCTGTTTATTTTTCCCCTAATTTCTGTTAAACAGAGAGAAGATTTTTTTTCAAAACATTTCTAAACATAAAAGTTTTATTAACTCATTTCTAAAAACTGTTTTGTTTTATCTTTTCCATGATGACTGTACATAATATTTGAATAGATTTTTTCAAGACACTTCTATACAGCTTAAAGGGAAATTTAAAGGCTTAACTAGGTTAATTAGGTTAACTAGGCAGGTTAAAGTAATTAGGCAAGTTATTGTATAACGATGGTTTGTTCTGCAGAACATCAAAAACAAAATTAGCTTTAAGAGGCTAATTATTTTGACCTTAAAATGGTTTAAAAATTTAAAAAAAATAAAAGCTGCTTTCATTCTAGCCGAAATAAAACAACTTCTCCAGAAGAAAAATATTATCAGACATACTGTGAAAATGTTGAATAATTATTTATATTTATTATTTATTATTGATTAATTATTTATAACTTGCGTTCTGTGAATGAACGTCGCCTCGTGGTTCCATCCCAAAGAGGGAAGAAATCACTTTCCCGAACTCTCATGCTCAATCTGCCCAGTTGGTGGAATGAACTCCCTAACTGCATCAGAACGGCAGAGTCACTCGCTGTCTTCAAAAAACGACTAAAAACTCAACTATTTAGTCTCCACTTTCTTTACTAATATGCAATTCCCTCTCTGACTCCTCCACTAAAAAATAAATTAAAAAATTACTATTGTTTTACTTCTTACACTTTCTTTACATACCTGAAACCTGCCTACAGCACTTATTCATTGTTGCTCTTATAGTTGTGTAAATTGCTTCCTCATTTGTAAGTCGCTTTGGATAAAAGCGTGTGCTAAATGACTAAGTCTAAATGTGCTTGGTCTGTTAAACATATTTTGGGAAATATAAAAAAAAAAAGAAAAAAAATTAAAGGGGGCTAATGAATCTGACTTTAACTGTGATTTCAAAGAACAAAAAAAGATTACAAATTTTATGAACAAATAATCATATTTTAAAAAAATTGATTAGAGCCTCTAGTAAGATACTATTTGATTTTTTTAAGTGGAATTATTTGTTACGTTTTGAAGAAATTATTATCTCTATTTTAAACAATGCATAACCAAAAAAAAACCCCTGTTTTTCCAAAATCGTGCAGCTATAACATATTCAAAAGATGAACGCATGACGTTATCAAAGTAAACCGTCCTTGTTCAATGTCATTACTCTTGGCTGGAGTGTATAATGGTATGTAGGAGCCAGGAATAACTTGTGGTGGGCACGGCAGGGGGAACGTGTTGTGCTGTTTGAAGGCAGCAGGGAGTGATCATTGGTAGCACTTTTATGAGTCTCCTCTGAGATGCTTCTAGTCTGAAGATTCAAGGACAGCAGCATATGGAGATGAGAAAGGGATATGCTAATGAGATGCCTATCGACACATTCAGAATCAGTTGAGAACGCGCATGCAATATGCATTTCATTGAAACGTTCTTTACTTCTTAAAGCCTTTTTTTGGAGGGATGGGTCATTTTTAAATGATGCATCCCAGAAAGGTGATACATTGTTGGAGGTGACTAATCCTACATGATGCATTTATTTTTATTTTTTTCCTCTGAAGGAGGCAGATCAGCCCGGGACATCATTTGCCACACAAGTTGGAAAACTTCTAAAAGAAACCCTGAGTTTCCTCCAGGACGAAGGGCAAATATTTCGCAAAAAGCGCACCCAGGATGAAGTCTACAACGTATGCGCACACACATACACACACTTATTAGCAAGCATGTCCTCATAATGAAGAGAAAGCTGGTCAATACTACCCCGAGAGACTCTTAACAACAAAGATTTAAAGAGATGATGTATAATATCTGCTTCCCAGACATGCTTCTTATTTCCGAATAGGATTTTTAGAGGGGATTATAAACACACGGTTTAGCCATAATAAGATGTTATGTATCACATAAGCCTCTAAAAACTGCTCTAAAATGTAATTACATTTTTATAATCTTCACTGCTTTAGGTAACAGAACAAGACAAAGATCTTCATATAGCGATCAAGGATGTTTTACGAGAGGATACCAAACGGGAAAAATGTGAGTTGTACATCTATTTATTATCACATTCTTTGGAATACTTGATTCTGATTGGTTAAAGAAGAATGAGTCCTCTGTTGAGGAGAAAACAGAGGTTATTATATTTGGGCCTAATGATTAGTCAAATTGTAAACGCCCCATTTTAGGCAACTTGAAGGAGTTCGGATCACTCCAAATACAAAACCTGGACGCAACATTAGATCAGAACTTTTTAATATTTAAATTTAATACATTAAATTTTAATAAACGTAATAGATTTAATAAACACATTTCAAGTGTGTTTGGAAATAGCTTTTATCAACTTCGCCTTCACTCTAAAATGAAGTCCTCCCTCTCTTTACATTCTCTAGAAATTGCCCTACGTGTGCTTATAACCTTCCAGTTAGACTATTGTAAATATTTGGGGCTGCCTAAAGCCTGATTTATACTTTCGCCTGGTGCCGCATCGCTGACCTCCGCTGACTGCACACGCATCTCACGGAATGGACAAGGCTTTTATACTGGATGCGTTTGCCAATAGCCCCTTTCACACATACAGACAGGTTGTATGTGTGAACAGGTCCTTTTTGAAAATACCGGTAAATTCGTTCTGGCTATTTTCCGGAAAGAGAAGTTGTAACATTACCGGCAATTTGCTGGAATGCTGCGCTGTGTGAATGCAGAAGGAAGATTCCCGTAATAAGCGTGTGCACGTCTAGAACGTGCTGACGTGAGACGTCTGCTTTAGCCAATCACAACAGTCAGACGCATTTACGTCTGCGCGGTTTGTGAGGATAAAAGCCTTTGAATATTTTTCCAGACACATTTAGCTGCTAGAAGTTAGTCAGATCACGTTTATATGTTCTTCTTAATGCCAACTGTGTAAATAATCATCGATGAGATGCTTATGATAAGCCGTTGTTTGTTTACCTTCAAGCTTTGCGTGCGCCTATGAGCGCCTGCACACGCACATATTATGAACATCTCGACATGCGAAAGTGATCCTGCGAAAGTTGTTCACAATATTGATCATCCACAGAGTTTGTAATTTAGTCAAATGTTTACAAATACAAGCGCAGCCATTTAAAGCTCATTTGTGGTGAATGATGTCAGAATTTACCGGTATTTTGGAATGGATGTGTGAATGCTCTTTTCCGGAAAATTTCTGCCTGTGTGAACAGCGCTTTTTAGAATATACCGGTAAAGTCATTCCGGAAATTTTCCAGAAATTTACCGGTATCACTGTGTGAAAGGGGCTGTGATATTCTTTAAAATGACAGGGGGCGGTCAAAAGAAATCCACCATGAAATCAAACGGATAAACAGAGAAGTAGATACCATATCATTAATATTATTAAAGATTTTTAAACTAATATTATAATATAATTATTATAATATTATTATTTTAATAAATTATTTTAATGATTATAAGGATTTTTATAACCATTCAGTTTATTAAACTGTCAATGACAAGAGAACATGGGTTGCTCTACAAATATTTTTTTATTATGGCAAGAATGAAAGCAAAAAAGTACAATAATGGTCCAACATTCTGATCATTATCCCCAGTAAAGCCTAGAAAAACAGGGCATCAGTATATTGTAAACCAATAGGTTCAAATATATTCCTTTCTAGTCATCGAAGAAATAGTTTGTCACTAAATTTTAGTTTTATAACTATTCAATTGTTTTAAATTTCAAACTCTAATATATACATCGGTTATTTACAAGTTTCTAACCACTTATAAAATCTGTTTAATGTGCCGCTCATTGTGTTGGATTGTCAATAATAGAATAAAGTTATATTAAAACCAAGCACACCCTTGTTTTTCCTGTGAAATTCCCAATGAGTTTAATGTGTCAAATGACCCTTTTCCTATTGAAAAAACAAAAGTTGGATCCAAGATGGCCAACTTCAAAATGGCCACCATGGTCACCACCCAGCTTGAAAAGTTTGCCCCCTCACATATACTAATGTGCCACAAACAGGACATTACTATCAGCAACCATTCCCATTTTATTAAGGTGTATCCATATAAATGGCCCACCCTGTATATAAATGAATCAAACTTGAACTAAAGAGAAAGTTCACACAAAAATGAAAGTTCTCTCATCATTTAATCACCTTTTACTTAAAACTGTTTGATGTTCTTTCCCCTGTGGAACACAAAATAAGATATTTTGAAGAATGCTGGAAACCTGTAACCATTGATCTCCATAGTATTTGTTTTTTTCTACTGGAAGTGAATGGTTACAGGTTTTCAGCTTTATTCAAATTCTCTTTTCGACTATTCAATATAATAAAGTAACTCAAACAGGTTTGGAACCACTTGCTAGCGAGTAAATAATGAGTACATTTTCAATTTTGGGTGAACTATACCATTCTCATTATATCATTATAATGAATGCTGAATTATATAGTTGATGGTTGTCTCATTATAAATTTATTTATCTAAGCATTGATTATTTTAAAAGAAACCTAGGTCTTGTTAAACGAATAGAGGATTGGTCTCGTGTTTCTTGTTTTTGCAGATGCAGAGAAAGGATGCCATGTCCTTCATATACTGTCCAGCGTGAGGCAGCGCTACAGCCAGAATCTGAGTCGAGAGGTGCTGGAGGTTGCCCTGACTTTCTTAGAAAGCAACAGTGATATTATAAGCACAACAGAAGCGCACTACATTGTTCTGTAGCATCATATTACTTGAAATAATGCCATAAAACAAAATCAAAATGTTTCAAAAATACAATCATGAAGATAGACTTTTAACAATGTATAGAATCCTGTTTTTTTACAATTAATAATTAAAGACGAATATTTATTATTTGCTTGTTGCTTACTTTTCTCACTGCATACTTTTTATAGGTAATTTGTTGTTATTAGCAATAAACGGGAGTTGTTTAGAGAACTGCAACCAGAAGCATATTGTTTGTTCTTTCACTGCTTCACATGTAACATAAGACAGCGGTTCCCAAAGTGAGGGTCGGGACCTCTCGCAGGACAATGAGGGTGGGGAGGGGGTTGTCATTTGGTGATTTCCAAAAATCTAATTCATTTTATTAAACTATTAGAATTACCATTGCTTATTGCAAACAATAAGCTCTGTGTTCAAACAGAGTTCATCACACTTGATCCTGGTTTATACTCGATGCGCCCACTAGTTTGCTTGAATTGATGATATGACATCATCGTGGAGTTTGCAGAGGTTCGCTTTGGGTGCGCGCGACGTGATTTCGGCTGGCGGAGTGCATGATTTTTTTTTGAGACTTGAGCTAACTGTGTGCGCTGCGCCGCGTTTGATTTGAGTTGAATTTGAATAACTTTGAAGAGATTTTGTCTGAAACGGGTACGACTGTACAATCATCTTAATGATCCGTGATAGAGATAACCAGATGACCAATAATTCTTGGCTTAAAATTGCAACAGCAGTGGGAAATGAGGAGTTTTTCTTAAAAGGTTTGGAAAAACCTGAGGAATAAGTTTGTTGAATCTAAAAAGAGAGGCCATGGAAAAAATGGAGACCCAGGTACACAATTAAAAAATATGTTTTTCCACCATTTATAGCTTTTACACTAATATATTACAATTTTGAATTTAAAACAATGTAACAGCTACAAAACTGTAATTAAAGAACAAATATTTTCTTTGATAACTGGAAATGAATGTTTGAACCTATCGATTTAAAATAAATTGACGCCATGTTTTTCTAGGCTTTACTGGTGATAATGGTCAGAAATGTTGGACCATTATTGCCTTTTTAGCATAAGTAGAGGACAGAAACTAGTCAGACAGCAATGTGTGAATTGTGGACTAAATCTACAAAACATCTGTATTTTTTAGTAAGTGTGCTTTTTTTTGCTTTTATTCTTGCCATAATAAAAATATATATTTGTAGAGCAACTCATGTTCCCCTCTCATTAATATTTTAATAAACTTTATTAGGTAAAACTGGGCAAGATATACAACAAAAGCAAGTAATGCGTCAAAATTTGATAAAAAAAATCTTGAATGGTTATAAAATGTTTATAATCATTAAAATAATTTATAAAAATTCTAAGAAATATTTAGTTAAAAAATCTTGAATGATAATGATATGACGTAGTTCTGGAAACTTTCTACTGTTTATCCGTCTGGCTTTACGGTCAGTTTCTTTTGATCGCCCCCTGTCATTTTAAAGAATATCACAACGGCAAATGCAACAAGTATAATAGCCTTGTCCGTTTCGCGAGGTGCGCGCACAGTCAGCGGAGGTGTGCGATGTGGCGCTAGGCGAAAGTATAAATCCACCTTTACACGTTTTATCTAACTGGTTAATCCTCACATGAAAATACAACTTTTAGCACTTTTGGACCTTAAATGCAAACGCTAGAATTGACAAGCTAGGCTATAAACGGATTACAGTGCCTTCGGGGCGCTCGCCTGTGACATCAGCACACCCTACAGACAACTTTTCAAGCTTATTATTAGAAATATGGTCCATGACAAAGATTTACTCTGTTGGTTTATTATATTATAATCCACGCTATATATCATAAACAAATAAATACACAAAAACACATCTGTAAACCTACGTGCCTTTTGCATGTGTTTGAACACAGAGCTTATTATTTGCAATCTTCGAAAGCCTATGTGAAAATCCTTTAGAGATTTTTTCGAGGGCACCAGTTTTATGCTAGTAGCCGATTAGCCCACAAGGTGTCTTCATCATAGTTCCTTCACTCTAACATGATTTTTGGGGGGTGAACTATCCCTTTAAATGATTGGTTTGAAACTGTAGTTGCACCCAATGACCAGAAGAAGTCACTATGATCAAATAGATACGTCACTGTCCATGAGATGAGCACATCTGTATCTATACCGCGTTCAGGTCTATTTATGCCCAGCGCCTGTATGTATGAGTAACCCAAATCATCACGACCCCTGTTGTTAGTTATTTCAGAAAAGATGACTTCTACGCGCCGCCTGCAGATCTTCTGAAAACCTCTTATACATATTAAGACTACATTCATATCTATGGAGAGTTTATCTTGACTGTTCTTATCCATATAGTCTTGATATTCTACATTTCACTGCATTATTTTCTATCACAAACTGAACCAAACAAACGATTCTCTGTACAAATCCAGCCATTGTCTCACTTACCAAGCAAGACAATAATATGAACACAACACTCGTTTTGTTCCCCCTGTAGAGGCTCTTAAACTGCAACAGAGCCCTTGTCAAGAAGCCCAGCCCCATTGCCCAAATATCCCAGTGTGTGCGCGCGCTTCCTGCCGAATGGACTTCGCGGTGAATGCGCTCCGGCCTTTATGACGCGCGCCGCGCTCACGTTTGAGGAGAATCCCCGACTTCAGACACACTACAAAAGAGACGCGCTTGCTCCTTTTATGACGCGTCGATCCGGATTCCAGAATGTCACTTTAGAACGCGTCTCGATTCGAATTCGAATTCGGCTGGAACGCGGCGGTCACAGAATCCGCTCTGCGCTAGGAGAGAAATGGATACCCGGGTGATCGTTTCCTGCAGGGGGATATAAGTTTTGCCTCGTTTATCACTCGATATTCGTATCTACATTACGTCAAGGGGGAATAAACGGACTGTGTGAACGGCCGGGCCGGGGGGCAACAATCGTTTGCATTCACTGAGGCGATATTCTCCGCTCAGACGTCTTCGTGACTGCCTGTCCGTTTATTCTGACCACTAACGGTGCTTCCGAAGCCTCCGTTTTCACAATGCAGTTCCGGACAGTTTTGGATGTAAAAGTGGTGGATGTGGAGAAGAGGAGGAATCCATCCAAACATTACGTGAGTTGGCTACCTATTCACCTTGCGTCCTTCTCGAACCTGATGCTGAGATACAGATAAAGAAAGACGCATCTGGATCACGATTAAGAACATTTCTGCGACGTCGTGAACGCCAGATACGTTTGCGTTGTCCTCTAAAAAGTATGGCCATTGTCATTAGCAGAGATGAGTCAGAGAGTTGCTATATGTTGTTATTTTTTATTGGAGGATAATGCACGTATAAGCCATACATACATCTGTGGTGCATGAATGAACACGGCTACAGTTTATTATATAAAAACAGTACCATCAAACAAAACAATTACAGATTGAACCTTTACAAGCTCTACTCAACCATACCCACTTTACTTGACATTAAGTGGTGGATATTTGCCTCATAGGATTATTCATTCATTTTATTTTCGGCTTAGTCCCTTAATTATTCAGGGGTCGCCACAGCAGAATGAACCGCCAACTTATCCAGCAAATGTTTTACTCAGCGAATGCTCTTCCAGCTGCAACCAATCACTGGGAAATGGATTGTGTGTTGTTAAAACTTAAACACATCATTCATTAATCATTACAGAATTGAATGATCACTTTTCTGCAGGTAACATCAGTGTGCGAATTATAAATTGAGGATCATGGGGGTCAACTGTTTCGGTTTGTGTAATACATGCTTCAGTCATTTATGAATTTATTTTTAATTTCATCTAGTTTATTAATAACACTTATTTAAGTTTTCTTTGTTTTGAGGGATAATTGGTGTATTCTGACCTACTTTTCTGATTAGCTACACTGTAAAAAAAAATCTGTTATTTTATGTTTTTTTTTTTTTTTTTTTTTTTTTGGCAGCTGGAAAAAAAACCTGTAAAATAACTGCTCTTAAATTACAGACATTTGCCATAAAATAACAGACGGTAATTTATTTTACCGTTATTATTTTATTTTTTTTAATATCGAAAAATAACGGATTTTTTTTAACAGTCTATTTCAGATATTGCTGTAGCTTAAATGTCTTGTGAACATGATGTCTATTGGTTCTCTAGATCTGACGCTTTCAGAGGTTTTTCTCGAATAGACTTATTGGCGTAATTGCATTCACAGTGGTTTGAACTGTTATAGGGGTGGTCAAATGTATATTTATAATATCAAAAATTTTAATTATTAACATTTTACTTTAAATACAGATAAATACCCCCCCCCCCCCATACATCTCATTTTCATCTACTTTAGGAGGGAAGAAGCATTCATTAGGTAGGGTCAATCCCCCCCAAACCCCCCTGCGTAATATCAATTGCACAATTATGATATTATTAACATCAATTTAAAAAAATAAAACAATATTGAATTGTAATCCTCCACACAAAATGAACAGTTTATTAACATTATGTATTTGAATATTTGGCAACTCACTAACGATTCAGAGGAACTGGTCAGTGGCTTGGGATGTTTGGTGTCACTTTCAGACACACCTCACTTTTTCCAGCAATTTAGGCCACAACTCCCTGAGTTTGGTGGCCTGAAAAAGTGACCATATATGGCTGGAGTAGAAACGTATGTGTTTCCTGCAAAAGATGGGCTCTGAAGTTTGTTTGAAATATTTATACGATTTTGTGAAAGCATGTGCTAGAAACTAGATACACATAAATTATATAGGGTGCATATTTTTTTTTTAAACCTAGTTCATTTACCAGCTTGTTGTACTGAGTTGAATACGTATTAACATGCTTTCTCAGTATGTTGCATTGCGTTTTTAGTCATTCATTAATTTTTTTTCCGGCTTAGACCCTTTATTAATCTGGGGTCGGCACAGCGGAATGAATCGCCAGCTTATCCATCATGTTTTACACAGCGTATGCCCTTTCAGCTGCAACCCAGTAATGGGAAACATCCATACACACTCATTCACAAACATACACAATAGTAGTTTAGTTCATCCAATTCACCTATAGCGCATGTCTTTGGACTGTGAGGGAGAACATGCAAACTCCACACAGAAATGCCAACTGGCCCAGCAGGGACTCGAACCAGCGGCCTTCTGGCAGTGAGGCGATATTGCTAACCACTGAGCCACCGTGTCGCCCCTTGTGTTTTTAAATTTAATAGAAATTTCCAGTTATCCAATTTTTTATTACTAATGACTCAATTCATATAACAGTTGATTTTGTTTGTGTGTGTGTGTGTTTGGCGTATCTTTCTTTAATAAAAAATTAACCTAAAGTAAAAACCTAACGATCCAGTTCTCCTTCATGATTTGAGAATGATCCAAGGAGTATTGTGTGCGTCAGTGAAAGCAAATATATCTGACCTACTGTACACAAAGTTCAGATAGCTAATGTTACCAATTAGCTTATTAGCTGACCTATTTCTAGTGTGCAAATCAAATAAAAGATTTGAATATGTCCGTTTAAGTTAAAAGGATTGACACCCCAAACCCAATTTGAACAGCAAACCAAATATTCTAGTTGTTTACATACTTTTTAATGCTCTTTTTTTCTTTTTTAAACCAGAAATTGTCTTGTTTAGAGCAAAAAGTGAGCAGCATTTAAGGTTTTAAAGATAGAAACACACCACAGAGGTGGTTCAGTGCACATTTTATTTTGGGTTAACAGTTTATGTGTTATTTAATTAAAAAGTATTAAGTTTACTATTGGTTTAGTGCATTTGGGAACATTTGTTATCATGAAGGAAACACAAGTTATGAGATTAAACACTACATAAAATACAAGACATGCACCATTTATCTGATGTGTTTGTCATAAGTTACATTTTGTCATCTGACAACCAGGTCTGGATATAATCCAATTTTTCTCAAAAGTTTAAACAATCTCTAATTTCTGAGTCAAAAGAAAAGGTGCGCTTTTCTGTATGGTCAGGAGTATTGTTACGTTTTCATAAAATTTTGTTGACACTGCTTCCAAACCACTGTACTGTAAAACTGTAAAAATACTGTATATACCACTATACTGGATACTGTAAAAAAGTTAAGGTAACTCAAACTATTTGAGGAAACTGATTGCAACAAACCAAGTTCAAAAACTAATCCTAATGAGTACTGTGAACTTACTCCATTCGAGTAAACGAAGCAATTTGAGCACACACTCAAAAAAAAATTAAAAAAAATTCTCGTTCAAAATACTTAATAATAATAAAAAATAGCTGAACCAGCACAATTGTTGAGATTTCATTGGGACAACTTGCATTTTTTTATGGTCAATCTAAGTGTTAACTTAATCGATTTGTGTTGGGACAACATGAATGAATTGTGTGGAAACTCAAACCGTTTGAGGAAACCGATTGCAAAATTGAGTTTGAGTTAAAAACTAATCTACATGAGTACTGTGAACTTACTCCATTTAAGTTGCAGTAATGAGGCATTTAATTAACTCATTATCTTCAACACTACACTGAAAAAATATTCAGAGATGATTTCTTGGATTTACTTAATGTTTAATGTTAAGTGGCTGTAAACAATTTATTTTGGCTGAATTTAAACAAACAAATTAAGTTGAATTTTATTAAATTTACTTTGTTTAAATTCAACTCAAATAAATTATTTGCAACAGTTTTGCAAACATCATTTTTTTCAGCGTATGTTCAAAACTCTTTTCAATTCAGTAGAATTAACTTTCAGCAAATTTTGAGTTCACTACATTTATTTCATTTCATAAAGTTGCCTGTTGTAATGTATATAGTGGTACGTTTTCAGAATGAGCATGGGTTGTTGATTTGTGTTGGGACAACATGAAAGAATTGTGTTAAACCCAGCATTTTTTACACTGTAAAAAAACAAATAATCCACACAGTTCCACACAATCGATGTGTGCTGGGGCAACACGACGCAATTTAGTTAACTTATTAGTTTGTACAATTTTAAGTGGATTAAACATAAAACATTTAAGTTGTCCCCAAAAACCCCAAGAATTGTGTGTTGTTTCAGCTAATTTTAAAGAATTTAAAGAAGTAGTTTTAACAAGCAGCAATATATATATATATATATTAGGGATGTAACGGTATTGTAAATACCGTCATACCGCAATAGAAATTTTTTTCGATATTACCGTAGTCGATGACTCGATAAAACTATAGGTCTTTTGAGAAAATTTGCTCTGGCGAATGAAGCGAACGGGAGGTAGCGGAAACTACAATTCCCATCAGCCCAGGCGTGGCCATCATCCTTTGCGGTCTGTTGTCGCTACAGATCCAGTAATGCGGAAATGGAGTGTGCTCCTAGTAGCGGGGATGAAAAAGAGCTGGAAATGATCGGACCTAAAGCGGGTGTTGTCGCCGCGCGCGTACTGAATAGCGGTGTTGTCGCTCGCGTTCTGATCAGCTGTGTTGTCGCATGCGTACTGTAAAGCAGGGAGGGGGAGTTGAGCGCGCATACTCAAGAGCGGTGTTGTCGCGTGCCTACTGAAGGGCGGGACGGAGATCATTTTGGAAGGGCATTTTCTATCCAAGACTAAAAAGGGCATGTGCACTGCACAGGTTGAGCCCTATGTGTGCACGTGCCTGCAAGTTGGGGAATACGACTAATAACAGTCATGGGGACTGCAGAAACACAGCACACTGTTCAGATTGATGCAGACATGAGACCTCTATCTCACTCATGGCTTGTCTTCTCAAGTGGGGGAAAGACAATGCACAACGTTACCCACTGCTGTCAACCTGGGCCAAGTCATATCTCTGTCCCAGAAACCTCAGTCCCAAATGAGAGGGTTTTTTTCTGTTGCAGGGGACATTGTAAATACCCAGAGATACCAGCTTTTACCAGATTATATTTATATGATAATTTTCCTTAAAACCCATCTCTATCTAAGTGAGTGAGTGATTAAATGTTGAATGTGATGAGTTTTCAACAATACTAAATTGAAACTTTATTTTTTTTACATGGTTTAATAATTTTTTGTTATTAAAATTGAAGTTCCTGTTTCAAAGCTTACAGATAGATGACTAATTTGTATGTCTTTGACACTTTTGGCACTTTTTTGGAGTATTTTTTGTAGTTTTGTTTTTCCTGTAAATGATTCAATAAATACCGTACCGTGACATTCATACCAAGGTATTACCGTACCGTGAAATTCTGATACCGTTACATCCCTAATATATATATATATATATATATATATATATATATATATATATATATATATATATATATATATATATATATATATATATATATATATATATCTTGAGCTCTAGGCTTTCATCTATAAAATCATAATTTGGGTTCGGAAGATGAAGAAAAGTCTCAAGGGTGGCTCATTTTTACAGCCAAATCAGCCCTTGACATTCATCAGTGGTTGTGTGGCTTTTTGTTTTGAACACTTTGTTAGACATGAGCCCATTGTCTGTTCTCACAACTGCTCTCAGATCAGTAATAGTGCAATGTCCTCCCCCATAACTCTCTCTGGAGTCCTTGGCTTTGCCATAGATTCACTGCATTCTCTCCTGGGAGAGCAAGACTTCAAAATATGTATGCTCTATATCCCACAGGCTTCTATATACCGTGGAAAGTGTGTAAAAAAAGAAAAAGCAGTTGTTCAGTCTCATTAGTAATGTTTGTCAAACAGCTGGGTATGCTTTCCTTTTGAGAGCGAGGGAGATATGGAGAAAAGGAGGTGGGGAAATGTGAACCCTCATGCCCTTGTTTTTAATCCCCAGAAGTGGTCTGGCTTCCTCTGTTTGAATGGAGGATCGGCTGTGTTTAGACAAAGTGCAAAAACTCTTTTCCTTCATCCAAGGCAATGTTCTTCTTTGATTTGGGATATTTATTTGGTGGGGTGATAAAGAAGATACTCACCCATGCTTCAGAAAAGTAGTGCAGGTTTGTCATCATTAGTCAGCATAGCATTTCATGAAGGACTAAGTAAAAATAGGGGGTCAGACGATGGAAATGTCATGCTTCCAGACAGGAAGTGAGCACTGAAACACTCAGACGAACAGTGGACAGCAGTGCTTCTATTATGTCTTTGTTGGAATTGTGTTTGTGTGTGATGTTTTCTCACATACTCACTTCATTAGCGAGCACTGATTCCCAGCAGAGCCCCACATGTCTGAAATGTGTTTGTGTGTGTGTGAGCTGTACGTGAAGCCACCTTGAGGCTCTCCACAGACAATCTGCTGTCTTGTCAGCTTTTGTACGTGACACATTTCCTTAGCGGTTTCCATCTGTTAAGTCCCTGTCATAGGCCACTACAAGACACAGCATGCTATGAATCATTACTGTTTATCCTATCTATCTATCTATCTATCTATCTATCTATCTATCTATCTATCTATCTATCTATCTATCTATCTATCTATCTATCTATCTATCTATCTATCTATCTATCTATCTATCTATCTATCATCTATCTATCTATCTATCTATCTATCTATCTATCTATCTACCCATCCATCCATCCACCACCCACCAACCCACCCACTCATCCATCCATCAATCCATCCATCCATCCATCCATCCATCCTTCCATCCTTCCATCCTTCCATTCTTCCTTCCTTCCTTCCCTCCATATGCAATCTTTCTTTATTTCTTTGCTTCCATCCATCCTTCCATCAGTCTGTCTATTCACCATTGCATCCATCCATCCATCCATCCATCCATCCATCCATCCATCCATCCACCCATCCTTACATTATTTTAATAATCAATTCATCAATTCATCCATCCATTATTTTTCCATCTATCAATTCATACAAACATCATTTTAACAATCCATCCATCCATCCGTTATTTAACAATCTATGCATCTGTCCATCTATTCGTTTGTTCTTCTGTCCATCCATGCATCCTTCTATTCATCATTTTGTATCAGTTCATTTATCCATCCATCCATCCATCCATCCATCCATTCATTGTTTTCCATCTATCCATTCACTGTTCTTCCATCCATCCATGCATCCATTCTTTTCCCATCCATTAATTTATCAATCAATCAATCCATCCATCCATCCATCCATCCACCCATCCATCCATCCATCCATCCATTATTTTAACAATCCATCCATCCATCCATCCTTCCATCCATCCATCCATCCATCCATCCATCCATCCATCCATTCATTTTTTTCATCCATCCATTTATACATCCGTCTACCATCCATCCATTATTTTAACAATCCATCCATCCATTCATCTATCCATCCAGCCATCCATCCATCCATCCATCCATCCATCCATCCATCCATCCATCCATCCATCCATTGTTCTTCCATTGTATCTTTCTATTAGTTAAAACAGTAGTTCACACAAAAACAAACTATCTGATAGTTATTCAATTAATTAAACAATATAACCCTTTCTCTTAACTGAAGCATTTGATAACTAAGCTGACATGCTTTATTTAGATTTTTTTTTAAAGTTGTATAATAGTTTTTGGCTGCAGACTGAAATAACATTCTGTGTTTAGTAGAAGTTAGGCTCAATCAACAATGTTTGTGACAGGATGTTGATTGTCAGAGCAACAGTGAAAATGCAACTTGTCACTGAAACATAACTTACAATTGGGCCAATTTGTCGTGGATATAAAAGCAGACTTGTGAAGCATCATTTTATGAAGCGCTTGCTTTGTTTTCCTAACTTTAATTGAGCTGAAAAGTTGTTCTCTGGGTTTTTATGGCTGTAGACTTTACATTGTCATGGCAACAAAGTTGTAAAGTGCATACTACTGTTCAAACATTTGGGGTTGTTTAGTTTAAGGTTGGTAAGATTGGAAAGAAGTTTTTTATGTTCAGCAAAATTTGGTTAAAAAATGTAAAAAGAGCAACACTGTGAAATATTTGTAAAATTTAAAACTAGTATTAGAATTAGAACTACTTTCCCTTGGAATACTTTTAAATATTAGCCTTTAACTTTTTAAAATGTTATTTATCCTTATGATGGCAATGTAATATGTTGAGCTAATGTATATAAATTATTCTACATTGTAAAAAATGCTGGGCTCCACACAATCGATTTATGTTGGGACAACATGAAGGTATTAGGTTAACACATTAGTTTTTAAAAATTAAAGTGGATTGAACATAAAACAATCAAGTTGTCCCAAGGAAATCTCAAGAACTGTGTTGTTTCAGCTAGGGCTGGGCGATTAATCGAAAAGTAACTGAAATCGGCATTCAGAACCTTTAATCGATCAAATTTTTCCAGGTTAATTTTTTTTCCGTTTCCTTTACTACTGCGTGTGGAGTCATGTGACCCCCTTATGTTAAGGCTGGTTTATTCTTTTGCGTCCAGAACACACATATTGTATAAATACACTGTTGTAATTTTTTGATCCACTAAGCTATGTACTTATGATGTTTTCTACAGAAGGAAAACTTGAATTGCTTCAGAACACTTCAAATATAGTCTGTATGAAATCCAGGCATAAAACTGTATGACAGTATTTCAGATGACTGTTCTAGAGCCTACAGCTAATCAATCTGTCAGATTCTGGAGTGCATTCAAGTTCTAAAGAAAAATATAAATGATAAATGATCTTAAATAAAACAAATACATTTATAGAGATGGTGTATAAGTATATGACTTTACTCACATGGGAAATGGAGGCCACATGAATGGTTTGTGAGCACAATTAAGTACACACAGCATGCTATATCATCTGATAGTTGTAAGAAATAATTCCAAAAGGTAATGAACTGTTTAAAGCCACATAAAACAAAACAAAAATATGATTTATATACCAAGATCAGCTGAAATCAGCTGAGGTGAAGTGATGGCGACCAGCGAGACCTAGCTGTCACTCAACCTTAATTATGCAGACTTAATATAACTTAATAGAAAGTAAACGGATGAGTTATAAAAAAAATTCACCGTCCTCACAGTTGTCATGAAGGGTAATATTAGCTATATGAACCAAAACCATCTTTTGTACCAGGCTGTAAACATGTTTTTATCAGCTGTAAAATTGGCCAGTTTAGCATTGCAGTCAATGAGCATCTGTACTTTCTGGAGCCAGCCCCCAGAGGCCAGTCGATGAATTGCAGTTTTAGTTACTTCCGTATAGGCTACGCAAGGTAGAGTGTTTTTTTTAAAATTCATTTTATAAGTTATATAAATGCAAGTTGAGATGATTAAATAATGTAAGGTTGCAAGATTTTTATACAGTAATATATTTTGATAAATCAAAAGGATAATTTAAAAATATGTTTTTTTTACTGAAAAAGTTGTATAACTTTACACAGAAAAGATTTGCAATCATTTTTTTCATACAACACTTTTGTTTTTATTGAACTATGCTTTTAAACTAACCCCCTCCGTATATCCCACACATCCTCTACCAGCATTCACATATGTTTATATACTGATGAATGACTGCCTGTCTTTAATCTCCACGCTTTCATTTCCCCTCCTCTTCGCTTGTTCCCTGTCCAACATGACATCTCAGAGCCATAAAGCTCATTGCTCCTTTCTGTAGACTCGCTGTCTGCCCGGCTGCCAGTTGCGGAGCGAACGCTATTGCTTTCAGTGCCGCTTGATTACATCATAGAGAACAAATGATGCTGGAGCTGCCGGTGACAACATGTGTGGGCAGAAAGTGAAGGCCCTGCTACAGTATAGAGCAGCCTTCATGGGAAACGGCTTTCTCTCTCACAGCAACTAATGATGGCGTCACCCATAAAGAGAAATGATCCCGCCAAGGGGTTTCCTGGGATACTTTATCAGAATTGTATCGTATTTTTGCATTTAATAATGCTTTTCTGAGTTGGACAGAAAGCCTGAGCTTGAATTACACAAACTAATGACGTGTTTGTTTATGATGTTTTGTTTGGCTTTTTATTGCCTGGGACACTGGTTCCAGCTCTCTCAAAGGGCTCTGTGATGAAAGATGAGATTGTTGAGGGGGTTTGAAAGGCCACGTAGGTGTAATGGAGCTGAAAAATAGCAGTAAAATGTTCCCTCTCTGACAGTTTTGTCTACACGCCACCGGTTACAGCGTTCAGTAGACACACACACACAAGCGCTCACGGAGGCGGCGGACTACTCGTTCCCAGTTTCTGACTTCCACAAGTAATAATCAGCACTCGGTGGATGATGTATGACAGTTTTGGGATTATGAGTTTGTTACAGGGGGTGGCACAGTGGCTCAGTGGTTAGAACTATCGCCTCACAGCAAGAAGGTCGCTGGTTTGAGTCCTGGCTGGGCCAGTTGGCATTTCTGTGTGGAGTTTGCATGGTCTCCCCGTGTTCATGTGGGTTTCCTCTGGGTGCTTAGGTTTCCCTTAAAAGTCCAAAGACATGTGCTGAAGGTAAATTGGATGAACTAAATTGATATTAAAAGGGACTGTAGTTTCATGCTTTCATTGTCCGACAACACTCCGTCTCTTGGCGTTTATTTATTTGGTAAAACTTTACTTGAAGGAGGTGTTCATGAGACATCATGACATCATGACATGACACATTATGAATTTGACCAAGATTTTATGCATGCTTATGACAACTGTCATTAAGGCCCAATACCAATTCTACCCCTTAGCCCTTCCCTTTACCCTCTACCCCTCGTTTTGCATGTTCACATGAAGGGGTAGGGCTAAAGGGAAGGGCTAGATACCCCTTAAAACTGAGATTTTTCAGGACCACACTCAAAACCAAGGGGTTAGAAAATTTCCCAGAATACACCACCCACGACTGCAGTATAGCTGCACCCGGAGGTAAGACAGTCCAAAAAATAAGTATTTTTTGTCTTCACACTCGGTTTTTAGGGCCAAGGGGAACGGGAATGGATATAAACAGAGAATTGGGATTGGGCCTAAGTGTCATCTGCTCAGTTATGTCATTTTAAATTCAAAGATGACATTGTTTGCTTGTTATGACAACTTGAATTAAAAATTACATCACAACCTGCATTTTTCTTTGTCATGATAACTTGACAAGACAACATAGCTTGTCATAAACCTGTCATAAACATGATAGTCATGAGGCCATCAGAATTGTGTGATGACTATTTTTCTGATCACTTTTCAGTGGAACAAACTGTATTTGTCATTAAAAGTGTTATTACTCTGTCAAATAATTTTTTAAGTGTGTGGTTAATATTTAATTACATTTTAATGACATATTTAGCTTTTACCACTCTAGTTGAGGTAAAAAAAAAAAACATTAATGATGAGGTTATAAAAGTCATGACATTTTTATAATGGCTTCATTACAACCGTGTTTATGACAGATTTATGACAAGTTTTGTTGTCTTGATAATGTCAAGTTGTCATGACCAGTGTTGGGGAAAGTTTCTTTTCTAAGTATTGCATTACAATGTTGAGTTTCTCTCAAAAAAAAGTAACTAATTGCATTACTTAGTTACTTTAACGGAAAGTAATGTGTTACGTTACTTTTGAGTTACTTTTCATACCTACCTGAGGCTTGATCTCTTTCAGAACTTGAATGGTATTTTTCTTTTTTTAATAGAGGAACTCTGCATTTAATGACACACAGTATAATCTACACTTTCATTTAACTTTCAAAAAAACTAATAAAAAAGAAAATTGAATAATGTTAACTTCGGAGAACTTCCTGATGCTATAAATGCTGTATATGCAGATTAATAAAAGTTGAAAGCAATGTGTTTGCTACTTTTGTCTTATTAGTTCAGTAAAATCACTGTCAATCGAGACTATAATCCTCTTTTCTTCCATGTGTTCAAAGTAATGAGAATACTTCCATCACAAAAATGTAAGGCTCTGCCATCTTCATGGAGGAGCTCATTTTCTCATTGAGTGTGATTCAATGTTCAATTCAGCTTTATTTGTATAGCGCTTTTACAATGTAGATTGTGTCAAAGCAGCTTCTCATAAATGGTCATAGTAACTGGATTAGGGTAGTTCAGTTTTTAGTGTTTAAGTTCAGTTCAGTTTAGCTCAGTTCAGTGTGGTTTGAAGTCATTATTGAGAGTCCAAACACTGAAGAGCAAATTCATTGATGAGTAGCTTTTCAGATCCTTAATCATGCAAGCCAGTGGCGACAGCGGAGAGGGAAAAAAAAAAACTTCACCAATAGGAAACTGAAGAAAAAAATCTTGAGAGAACCAGACTGAGTTCGGCACGACTATTTTAACTTCTCCGCTGACCAAAAGTCTTGTGCAGAGCTGCAGTCTCAGCAGTGGAGGCTGGGAGCTGGCCTCAGCGAAGACTTGTCTGTCCCTGGAGCGTCACTGTAATCAGCCTCATACTCTCCACTCCCCCATGACCAACAACGCAGTAGCAGCTCAGGATACGGCCTGGTCCCGGATATGGACACCTTGGGATCATCTCGTTGCTGGTCTTGGGTCCAATCAGTGACTCCGCATAATCTGAGGACCTCAGGATGAGTATCCCCAGGTGGAAATGGAGAATAAAGAGAATAATGTGATTACATTAATTCAGCAAACTCATTTTTAAAAGTCTATTAAATAATCTAAAAAGTTACTCGAGTTACATTTTTAAAAAAGTAACTCAAAATATTATTACTTAATATTAAAAAAGTAATATGTTATTTACTCGTTACCTAGAAAATCAATATTATTACATCAATCCCGTTGCGTTGCCCCCAACACTGGTCATGACGAAGGCAAAAACAGGTTGTGATGTGTTTGTTTATGTCAAGTTGTCAAAACAATGTCATATTTAGATTTAAAATGGCTTAACTGAGCGAATGACACTTAATGACAGTTGTTATGAGAGAACAAACCATCGTTATACAACAACTTGCGTTTTTAAAACTATTACGTTTAGAAATGTGTTGAAAAAATCTGCTCTACATTAAAAAAATGGGGGAAAAAACAAGGGGCTAATAATTCTGACTTTAACTGTAAATATATACAGTATGCAGTCCCAGTGTAATCATGTGCTTCAGAAGAGGCGACTCGTCCCAGGATGCTCTGAAGGCCAAAGGTGTTGACGCTGAAAGGTTGCCGTATTCGCCGAGTCGACACTTTTTCGTCAGCACTTCTCCAGGAAGCTCAGTGCACTCGAGTTCCACTTCCTGTACCTCATCCCTTTTCCGGAAGCTGGAATGTGCATGTGCACTTGTACGTAGTCAACAGGGTGAAGAGGGTGACTGGCAAACTGGAAATGACCACAACAAAACTGCAAAGGAAGTCGAGAGAATGGGTGTCACATGGATCATTGTTGATCACTATGCTCAGTGAGAAGCTACCTTTCATCTTTTGCTCCCTCTGCCCTGATCTGCATATTGTCTAATTAATGATTTACAAGATTATCTCTTCCTGGGGGAAATTCCCTTTCCAGAATCCCATTACCAGTGGACTCGCCTGCAGTTTCACAGCTTAAACTGTGCAGTAAACGCTCACCCCTTGAGGCCTAGGCTTGGAGCTATTGCCAAATTTGCTGCGATAGGAGTCCATTTAGAGCACTTGTTAGCCTTTGAGTTTGTGACTCTTACTCTGGTGCTGAATTCGAAATCGCCTCTCTATACCCTCGTTCACTTTTCCATATATTAGTTCTCTAATATGGTCTACTTGAAGGGCTGAATGAAAAGAAGTTAAGTGCATTCAAACACTGGAAGTGTTGCTGTTTTGCTTGTACTTTGCTGCTTGACAAATCCCTCAGATGATATTTTTTATCAGACTTTGTCAGACTCAGCGAGCTGTCTTTTAGTAATAAAACGAAGTATTTAGATTTCTGTCATATAAACAAATGTACACTTTAATTAAATATTAGTTTATTTTGATACCTGCACTGATAGGATTGTGATGTTGAAGCCCTCTTATGGTCAGACAAGGAAATTCATTTGGTGTGCGAGCTCTCGCAGTTAAGGCTGATTTATACTTCTGCGTCAAGTGCACGCGTATGGTCTGGGGCAGCCTTCGTGAGGTTGCATATCCCTCACTGTGGCGGACACCTACGGTGACGCACTCTCTCAAAAAATTCGCAAGCTCTGTAATTGGTTGGTTTGGTAGCTGTGACGAGTGTGGGTGAGACATAGAGCCTCACAAATCCATTGGAGCGAGTGTTTACCAGTGTCAAGTTACGTGAACTAGCTCTACATAGAGACTGTTGGTTTGTGTTTACATTATGATTAAAGTTGTTGCAGGACCGCTGGTTCCCACCATTAAATGCGCAAGTTTTACAACCCAGGCTCATTCTGAAAACGTACCTATAAACATTTCTGAAGGCCGCGAAATACATCCCAGGGGTACATTTTTTTTGCAGTTTTTGTTTTCGAAAATACATGAGAGGCCGAGATCTTAAATTTCTCTTGTGATTGCCATGCATGTCTGCTGTGGCCGCGTAAACCCACCAGACTCTTCGACTGACTGACTGAATGACTGACTGACTGACCAATCAACTGACCCACCCTTTTTCTTCCCTAAATCCGTCTCAAATTTTTCTCGCAAGTGCTATTCGCACCTGCTGTTCTCGCATAAACCACCAGAGGCCGCTGTTGACTGTTTGACTGACTGACCAATTGACTGACTTTATATATATACACACACACACACACACACACACACACACACACACATTAGCATATATTTATCAGATAAGCCTTTGCTATTTATTTATAGCAACAAATTCAGGTCTTCTGTCTCAAATAAATTCAACTTATTTCTTCCATTTTTCCAGGAATATATCCTTCTTTAAGTTGACCACAGAACTGTTTATTTTTTCAATATAAATCTCAATAGTCAAGTTCAAGGCTTTTAGTTTTGTTCAGTGTATACTCAAGTTGGTTTTGATCTGGTCCTCGTGTCATTATC
The DNA here is from genome assembly GCF_052040795.2 of Danio rerio. Taxonomy (NCBI): domain Eukaryota; kingdom Metazoa; phylum Chordata; class Actinopteri; order Cypriniformes; family Danionidae; genus Danio; species Danio rerio. The sequence continues at coordinate 49,970,565 of NC_141021.1, forward strand.
TAATTTTAGTGATCCCTTACCTCTAAAATCCTTATACTTAACCTTTAAGTCTTAAAGAACTTAAACTGCTTACTCAGCATAAAGAATAGAAGTGTTGCTGTTTTCACATCACAGATTTTAACTCTTCAACTCGCTGAATGAAATGCCGTTTTTTTTTTTTTTTGTGGCTATGAAGGCATTATGGTTGGAAATATGGTAGATGGTTAGTCTTTTATGTGTCTCTTGAAATAGTCTCTTTAGGCGGGGTTGAGTTACTTTAGTGGCGAGGCCTCTACTTTAAGCCCCACCAAGACTTCAAGCTTAAACAGTCCTCATCCCTTTCTTCTAAGACAAATCTGAAGACAAGACGTCTGCTTTTCAGTAAGTTTCTCTGGCTTATACATCTCTGACAATACATCTCTTTATGTCATTTTTTTTCTTTTTCTTGGCAAACATTTTTATAATGAATCATGTGCTTGATTTGTCTGTTTTGCTGATGTTAATCTAAATTGTTAAAGTTATTTTATTTATAATTATCATGATCATTAGTTCAGCATTTTCAGCAGTATAAAATGTGTATAGCCAAACCTGTTAAAAGATTTTAGTCAGTGGATGCTCTGCTTTGTTTGGTTTGAAGATTAATGTTGAATCTGCAGGTTTTTGAGTTGCCTGAAGAGCTCTTTTGTGTGGCATCTCTCATTGGAAACAGAAGAAGGGCTTTCTTCACCCGTGATCAGATATAAAATAAATTGTTGAGTATGCTCTTTTCCTTATGTATGTATGTTCGGTGTCTCCAAGATTCTAGCTGTGTTTTCTTAATCGTTTTACCGACTCTGTCATTGAATAATTGTTTGGAAGAGATGGTCTCCATTATGTAGCATCAAGAACTCTTGAAATCAGAACTCCTTTTTGTGTTCTTTTCAACGTCACCATGTTCAAATTCAGTGTCGAGAACAAATGTTGCTGGCAAATGGCTCTTTTAAGCACAAGGAACATTGCTAAAATGTTGATCTTTGACTGCTTTAGATGTGTGAAGTTCTCATTACTTGAATATGTGCTTTATATGACTGTTGAAATGCATTAGATGTTTAAAGGTTGAGTCCAAATAACAGCTTAGATATTTCTGTTTTGAAAGTATTTGGTGAGAAATGTGAGAAGTCACTGACTTTGAGCACAATGTAAGACATTGGTAATATTTTATGCAAAGAAATGATACTGGATACACTGTAGGTTACATTTATTATTATTATTTTTTTTAAAGTATATTAAGGAGAATTTATTATTTTGGTTAATTTTGGGTAATTTTGAAAAAAAGGTTTATTTTTAGTAGTCTGGAATGGCTAGTTTGCCTTAACTAATTGACTTGTAGTACAGTTGATGAATAATATACGAATAGTTTTAAATAATACATATACAGTGCATCTAAAGTCTTCATAGCGCTTTACTTTTCCCTCATTTTTTAATGTTACAGCCTTATTCCAAAATGGATTAAATTAATTTATTTCCTCAAAATTCTACACACAATACCCCATAATGACAATGTGAAAAAAAGATTTTTTGAAATAGTTGCAAATTCATTAAAAATAAAAACCTGAAAAATCACATGTTCAGAAGTATTCATAGCCTTTCTCTGAAGCTCTGAAATGAGCTCAGGTACATTCTGTTTCCACTGATTATTCTTGAAATGTTTCAGGAGCTTAACATGATTTGAAAAGGCATATACCTGTCTATATGGTCCCAGGGTTGATAGTGCAAGTCAAAGCACAAACCAAGCATGAAGACAAAGGAATTGTTCGTAGACCTCCGAGGCAGGATTGTTTCAAGGCGCATATCAGTTTAGAAATCAGCAACTTTTAATTATTATTATTATTATTATTATTATTGTGGTGGTGATATGCTAATTTTACAGCTCTCCTACAGTTAAAGACTTGAGTTTTATCACTCTTTAATCCATTGAGTCAATCTCTGGGTCTGGTGGGAGCACTTTTAGCTTAGCTTAGCATAAATCATTGAATCAGTTTTGACCATTAGCATCTCACTCAAAAATAACCAGATTTTTTTAATGATGATATTATACAGTGCCTGAAAATCTTGCAAACATGGAGACATTTGTGGGAGATAATTTAAAACTATTTTCAGGTGCTGCATAATATCATTGTGCCTGCTGCAGCCATGGTACAACAACAAAGTTCCTTGATTATTACTCCAGAATGAGAGCATAGTTCCATGCCATATCAGTTTAGAAACTAGCAACTTTTTTATTTTTCATTGGTCTTAGTACACAATGTAACTACAGAAGAGTTAAGCTTTAAATAGGAAAATTAGCTTAACTTTTTGGTCATTTTTTGAGTGAGATGCTAATGGTATAATTCAATGATCTATGCTAAGCTAAGCTAAACGTGTCTAAAATGGTCTAACTCAGCTGTTTAACTCTAAAGAAGTTGTAAGATGAGGCTTTTTCAGTGTGTACCTTTAATGTACACAGTTTAAAAATTTTAATTAAAATACTAATGTACACTTTTACAATTTCTTTTCCCGCATAATGTGAATTACTTTAATATTTCACTTAAAACAACATGGGGTTCCTAGACATGTCAGTTCAGGAAATAGCAACTTTTCATTTTTCGTTGGTCTTAATACATGATGTATATGTTAGTACAGAAGAGTCAAGCTTTAAGCAGGAAAATGTTTAATACTCTTTGGTCGTTTTTTGAGAGAGATGCTAATGGTCTAATCCAATTCAATGATCTATGCTAAGCTAAAAGTGCCTGAATGGATTAAAAATGGTAAAACTCAACTGTTTAACTCTAAAAAAGTTGTAAGGTGAGGCTTTTTAAAGTGTGTACCTTTATATACACAGTTAAAAAAATAAAAAAATAATAAAAAAACAGTTCACTGGGGAAGGTTACAGAAAATTTCTGCCGCTTTGAAAGTTCCAATGAGCATCCGTATTATCCGTGAGGCAAAGATGTTTGGAACCACAAGGACTCTTTCTAGAGCTGGCCGGCCATCTAAGCTGAGTGATCGGGGGAGAAGGGCCTTAGTCACTGAGGTGATCAATAACCTGTGACATAAAAAATTGCGGGAAAAGTGAAGCGCTATGAATACTTTCTAGATGCACTGTATTACTGTTCATTGTTAAGGAATGTTGGGTCCATTAGATGGTTTTAACATGACTGTACTTACACTCTAAAAATCCTGGATTGCGTCCACTCAAATTGGTGTAACACAGGGTGGCGCGGTGGTGCTCTGAGAGATTTTGAAATTCTAACAGTAAACAGAGCTACTGTAAGGTCACACCTGCTTGGTATAAATGCTTGAAAATGATTTGGTTGAAAATATCCATTAGAAGCTTAAAAGTAATCAGATGTAATCAGTTACTTTACTTTTATAAAGTAATTGAAAAGGTACACTACTTATGACATTTTATATAGGGAAATTTTCAATCTGTAATCTTTCACATTTCCAAAGTAATCTCCCCCACACTTTTGAGCTAGCATAAAAGCACGCAAGTAAAAAGAATTTGAAAATGAGCTAAAATATTCCGCAAAATCCTGTTTTCCACCTGCTCTATATTATTATTATTATTATTATTATTATTATTATTATTATTATTATTATTATTATTATTATTATTATTATTAAGGGGCATCACGGTGGCGCAGTGGGTAACACAATCGCCTCATAGCAAGAAGGTCGCTGGTTCGAGCCTTGGCTGTTTCAGTTCTCCATGTGTTCGCGTGGCCTTCCTCTGGGTGCTCCAGTTCTGAAAACAAGTGCAAAGAAATGTGCTGGTGAATTGGGTAAGCTAAAATCATCCGTAGTGTATGTGTGTGAATGAGGGTGTGTGGGTGTTTCCCAGTGTTGGTTTGCAGCTGAAAGGGCAACCAATGCGCCAACATATGCTGGATGAGTTGGTGGTTCATTTCACTGTGGCGACCTCTGATTAATAAAGGGACTAAGTCGAAAAGAAAAAGAATGAATGAACTTCACTTAGAAATGAATGTCCCGTTGGTTTACGTTGGTTCTGTTTCAGAGCTATTTTCACTCTGTGGGACAGTAAATTTGTGCTTGATATTTTGGGCGTGGGCTTTTAGCTGTCCTGTTTTCCACTCTGGTTGCCATGAGAATGACTCCATCGGCCAATCAGGACAGAGATTTGAAGATTTTGCATCTTGCACTCGCAGAGAAAGACTCGACTGAAGCTGCTCTCTGTGGTGAAATTACAAATTACAGTTGGGCAAGGAAGGGCAGAATCAGCAACCATACATGCCAATCCGGTCAGGGGTCTTTAAATAACTCCTGTTGGCAAACATTCTCCAGCACACACACACAGGCACACAAGGAGTATGTTTTTAGCACATACTTTCAAAGAAAGACTCTTCATGCACTCTATCTCACACTTTTCCAGGCACACGGTGTGTGATAAGCATGCATCTGTTTGGATAGCTGCACACACACTGTGGGAAACAGCGTGAGGTGGTTTAGTCAAGGCCGTTTCCCAGCATTCAGCTAACAGAGGAAACACTTTAACCTGGCACAATGCAAATACTCACGAGCATGTTAACCGTCTGTCTCACAGCACAGGTCAGAGCCTCCTCTATCAGCGTCTCTGCTGCTCCACCACAAACATCTGCCTGTTTCATATCACAGCAGTCGTATTTCATTACTCACTCAAAAGCTGATGGCGCTTCCCACTTTATGGCCCGTGACATAATCTTTGATACACGGAGATGTGATAAATCAAATGGCTTGCTCGTCTAATAATTGAGGCTGGACTCAATCGGTCTAAACATACTGTGGGGAAAAAAGCAGTGTTGGCTACCATTTGAAATGAGTTTCTATCGCCAAAGTGTCTCACTGTTTGCTCAGTCCTCTGGGTCTGCTGCTAGATTGAGCGTTTCTGGAAACTGTAAAAGGTTTCATAACATGTCGAACAACTCCTTCGTTTTCACCACAGGCACTGTGGAAGCTCATTTAAAATGCTTTGTTTTGCTAGTGCTTTGGTTGCTGTTAGCATGTTAGCATGTTGCAGTATGGTTACTGGATGTGTTGCTTTTTGATTTATACAATTTTTTTAGATGCAAAATGCAGTGCCATGATATTACACAGTGTTAGGTTTGTTAGTGTGTTGCCATTTGGCCATTTAAAAATACTATAGTAAATACTCTGGTGTTTATGAAACATACACTAAAGAACTTGAATGAATCTGTTGAGGAAATTCTAACAACTATAGTAATACAAACCACCCAATATTGTATTCATGTATAGTATGTTCAGTGCTTATTTGTGAATTGCAAGGTCCTGGAACAGATTGGGGTAACGGATCCGGTATGCTACCCAAGGATAAAGAGAAGAAACGTGTTTGTGTAGGGGGGTGGGGGGTTTAAGGTGGTGTGGGTGTGTACTAGCAGGGCGTTGGGTAGTGAATAGGGTTGTCGCTGAGGCTGGTAATGTGGACAAAAGTTGAGGGTTGGGGAGTCGAGAAAGAAAGTGAAAGTGAACAGCGGATGGGGGTGGAGGCAAGGTGAGAAGGGGGATCGGTAAAATGAGGTGCTGGATCAGATTTCAGCGGTTCCGGCACAAATTAAGCCCTGGGTATGTAATACTACTATCATACGCCATTGTTAACTGAAGTTAACAAATGAATGCCTCATTCAGACTAGCAGCGACTTTTGAGCTGCCTGTCGCTCTGAGTGGCGACCTGCTTCTAACACTGGGGTGTGTAGGTATATACAGCATGAATACAAATGGCCTCTAAGCGAACTGAGAGAGGTTCGCGTGAGCTCTACTGTTGTTCCTATAGGCTGTCGCTCAAGAAAGTCGCTCTTTATTTGCATGAAGTTGGTCGCCCACCTGGTCCCTGACCGTACGTTCACACCGAAAGCGGCGAGACCGTCAAAGTAGCCGGAAGTCAATTATTTTCAATGAGAGCCGGCGGCGATAAGCGGCGAGGAGCAGTGCGGCGCGTCTTCGCCGGCGTGAGCGTCGAGGAGAGTTGAAATGAAGTCAACTTTATGGTAATGAGCTATGACGCGGTTCGGCGGCAAGCAATCAGAATGAAGACGTCCATCGCTTGATAGCAGTTCAGAGAACACAAACCTGTGAACTTTGGTTCCGACCACAGTTGTTCCCAAGGGTTTGATTATTGCGGTCGCCGGATTTCCAATTATTTACAGTTTTTTCCTACAGGAACATGCATTAAATAAGTTACTGGCGAGTTACTGATGTTCATTAATGTTATATAAATTTATCTTTAAAAAGCGGGAATCTCACGCGATGTGAAAGTACAAAACAGTACTGCTGCTTCAGGATATTTCAGACATATGGACACATATTGGATAAATAGAGCAAAGCCACACGCAACTTGATCTTCCATTGTTGTATGAATTTGATAAGAAGTGCGCAACATTGTCACGCTAGAAACATGTTTTATGCAGGAATGTAACTGATATGCTGCAACGGCTCCTTTAAATATGAGATCAATGTAGCGAGTTTTGACGCTCTCGCCGCAGGAGCTGAAGGCAGAGAGCGTTGTCGCCAGGACGGCCAGAGCGACCTTGGACGCTCTCGCCGCTTTCGGTGTGAACGTACGGTGACGCTCACGTAGATGCTTACTCTCCGTTGAAATGAACGGTCGCTTGCTGCTTTGCCGCAAGAGTCACTTGTAGTGTGAATAAAGCTTAGTTGTGTTAACACCTGCCTTATTTAGTTCGGTTCAATCGCGCTAGAGTTCTTTTTCCCTCTTGGTGCGGTTTGTTTGGGCAGGTGTGAATATAGCAATCGCACTTGAGTCTGCACCAAAATCAGACCAAAAAAGCGTATAGAGACCTACTTGAAGAGGTGGTCTCGGTGTGCTTTCAAATGAACCCTGGAGTGGTTAGTTTGTGGTGAGAACATGATCAGAACTGGAACATACCCAATCGCAAAAAGTACTGCACCTTTTTTAACTAATCCAGCTGCTGTAGTCTGATGTGCTGTCCCATCTTATGGGGTGTGGAGGAAAGATATTTGTTGACAGCACTTTACCAACAATTTTAAACAGAGTGAGAGGGGGGAAACATTACCTGATGGATCGTTGGTAATATTTTTGGAAGATAAGCATGTCGCAGTTTTGCTAAATTAATTCACGTCTCCTCCTGAAGTGACTTGCGATTGGCCTTCGCTGTTTGCAATGCATTAAAACATTGTTTTCCAGCTGAAGCCACGCTTCATTCTCGAAATGTATAGTTTGTCTGAAGTAATTTATACAAAGTATAAAGTATGCTATGACCAGGGATACTGTCAGCTAGTGCAGTCGTCCCTCCATATTAAAAAACTACATTTTGTGTCAGCCGGTTTGTTTACTTGCAGGAGTTCCATTTGCATATTCCCCCACATTAATTCTTACCAGTCGAAAAGCAGTTTAAGAAATACGTTCAATAACATCTGGCCAATGAGTGGTGTGGTTTTTGGATTTTTTCATGTTATAGTGTTTTAGGTGATTATAAAAGCTTTGCTAAGTGCATCATGTTAGGTTATTTGTTGCTATGCTAGTTTCCACAGTGTAATGAGTTGTTAATGTGTTCCTTTGTGGTTGCTGAGTGATTATTAGTGTTTTGCTAAGTGCAAAGCTTGATGCCACAATCCTATGGTTATTGCTGTGTGGTTGTTGTAGTATTCTGAATGATTGATCATGCTTTGCTAAGTGCAAAACTTAGAACTTCAATGTTAGCGTTTGTGTTGCTATGCTAAGTTTCAAAGTGTTGAGAATTGTTATCACGCAGGCTTCTATGTGATAGCTTTGGTGTTTTGGGTGATCGTTAGTGCTGTGCAAAGTATAAAACTTTGAGCTACAATGTTAGGGTTTGTGTTGCTATGCTAAGTTGCCCAATATTAAGGGTTTTATGTTCAGGGTTATTAACATGGTGTTTTAGGTGGTCATTGGTGCTCTGCAAATGAAACTTTGGTACACAATGGTAGGGTTTGTGTTGAGAATTGTTAGCATGCAGGCTTCTATATGATTGCTTTGGTGTTTTGGGTGATCGTTAGTGCTGTGCAAAGTTTGTGCTACAATGTTAGGGTTTGTGTTGCTATGCTAAGTTGCACAGCATTAGGGGTTTTAAGCATGTTTTAGGGTTTTCACCGTGGTGTTTTAGGTGCTCATTGGTGCTGTGCAAAGTAATTGTGCCACATTGTTAGGGTTTGTGTTGCTATGTTAAGTTACACAGAGATTGTTAGTGCTGTGCAAAACGTTGTGCTACAATGTTAGGATTTTAGTTGTTATGCTAATTTATGCAGTGTTATAGCTTTTAACCTGTTTTAGTATGATTACCATGGCCTTCAGGGTGATTGCTAGAGCTGAGTACAAAAATTGTGCTAAAATGTTGCCATTGTAGCCATTGAGTTGCTATGCTAAGTTATGCAGTGTTATAGGTTTTAACCGGTTTCAGTGTGATTACTGTGGTCTTATTGCTGTAGCTGTGCTAACTATAGAACTTTGTGCAACAATATTATGAGTTGTTATGCTAACTTACACAGTGTTAGGATTTTAAGCCTGTTTTAGCTATCCTTTAAGGGTTTGGTAATAAGATTGTTGTTAGCTTGTTGTTGTGTTATAGCTATGATAGCTAAGAATGCTATGTAGATAGCTATGTAGTATGTAGTTAGCTCCTGAATTAGGGCTCTTACTTATAGTTTTGTCTTATTTATAGTCGAAATGTCTTACAATTCTTAAATCAAAAAGGATTTTCAAGACAAATTAAATATATCGTCTTGTTGTAAGAAACAATATGCCCAAATTAAGTGAGTATTGCCTTAAAACAAACAAAATAGCTCTGTTTTTGCTTTGAAATAAGTTTTTATTATAATTTTTCTTTCTGCTATTCTCCTCTTGACATGCGACAAAGTTTTAGTTTTGTCATCCATTATTACTTGTGATTTTAGATCATTTAAGCACAGAATTAAGAGTTTCTGAAACATTAGCAGTTGTGATACATTCATAATTCATTAATGAATAACTTAACTGTAACTGTTATTTATTATTATTTTTTGGTTGCCATGTAAAAAGATACACAATGATATGCAAAACTTTGCAAGGCGGCACACACATGTAGCAATTTGTGTGTGTGTGTGTTTTTCCTGCTTAATTATTTCTTGCAAATCTAGCATGGACAAAACTAGCAATTTCATACCCATGACATTCAAAGACACCCGTTCCAATGTGCTTCATGCATGTTGGCCGTTTGACAGGAGATCACCAGAGATCACAGCAAAACTCAAAAGCTGTTAGATCCCAAGTGTCACAAACACAGCTTTTCAAACACTCCTCCAGGATCAGCTTAGACATGCTGCTCACAGCGGAGGAGACCTTGAACGAGCCTGACGTTACTGAGTTTAGACCCTGGAGAAAAGATGTCAACACACTGTCCTGCAGACCACAATCGGTGGGGTAATTTATTCTAAAGCTTCATGCTAGAGAGCTGTGGTTGAAATATTATGCTGACATGAACCTGTGATATTAGATCTACACTGCAAGGAAAATGTACTGCATATAAATCAGATGTATCTTAGAGTAAAAGGAGTTAAATTGGTATGCAGTTTTCAGTTATTCAATCTGCACAGCACAGCTTTGGAGTGTTTTAGCGCTGGAAACTGCTAGATGTGAAACGTTTTTTAATTTGCTTTAGAAAGGTTTCCAAGTGGGATCATTTTAATATGTAACATCTCTGTAACACCTCTCTGCATTAATTGCTGGTCGAGGATCGTATTAAGTTTAAATCATTGACTATGTTTATGTGGACATCAGTAATCAAATTATTTACCTTAATCTTAATAAGACAATAATATGATTAAGGTGTTTACATGAGCTGCTTTTTGAGTGTTCATTTCATGATCCCGTTTTCCTGTTATAGCACATAATTCGATTAATGTCATTGCGTCATCATGCTATCCACGTCTCCTCTGGAGTTTCAAGTGATTTCGGTAGCTTTTCGTCTTGATCTGCTGTCCGGCAGTTTCACTTTCATTCAAGAACATTTCTTTAATGCCCCCTGTGACAAACACATATTGCATGCAAGTATGAAGTAAGGACTGGTGTTTCAATGGAATTTTAATATCTGAGGTTCTTCACTGACTGCAAGTGCAATGATGACGCGTTGGTTTCTCATTATTATTCATAGCGGAGTTTTCTTATCCTATGAGAAGAGCCGGCTGCTTAATTATTCATGAGAGCACGTGCTTTCCGAAGGCAGACCTGCCAGTTTCAAGCAAGCTTTGAGACAGACCAACGGCACGCAGTAGCCGTTCATGAAGGCTCGCATGTATTTGTTTCCCTGATCCACGTGGTTTGTTGCATGTTTTTTTCCCCGCGATCCTGTCAGGGCCGATCATACAGCAAAGCTGTGTGTGTGCTGCAAGCATTTTTGTCGGGAGAGCAGTTTGAGAATTGAAGAATGGCGGACGTTGACTTTTATCAGTAGTTCCTCGCGGCCAAAAAACGGACCGGCCCACCGGGAACTCTCCCGGTCCTCCCGATTGGCCAATCCGGGCCTGTTTGCATCTGTACTGCACTTCAACAATTCGACAAAAATTGGCATACTCCACTTCTTAATTCGATTTCTGTTTAGTTCATTTATGACTTTAGTCAGATTAAGGTATTCAAAAATCGCTGTTTATATGGTAGACTCATAATCAGAGTATTGTCCTAATTGCATTATTGTCTAAATTGCATTATCGGTGTCCATGTAAACGTACTCAGTAATGCTTACTTACAGAGTAGCCAACATTTCTTTGTTTAGAACAGGGGTTTCAAACTGATTTTAGCTCAGGGGCCACATGGAGGAAAATCTATTCCAAAGTGGGCTGGTATATCATGGCATATATAACCTAAAATCAACAACTTCAGATTGTTTTCTTTGTTTTAATACGATCAATATAAAACATAAAGCTGGAGCCTAAGGACAACACGATCTCTCGGCAATTCGTAACTTTTTAATTAGTAGCTAATTCATATAAAATGGTACGATCTCATTCGTGAAATTTAGTAAGCTTTGCTAATCCACCAATGACGGTTACGACTGAACTACAAATTAGCCACTTTCCTCGTGAGAACATCTCAGTGTGGTATGGCAGGGCATAGATGTGCTCTTTCTGTCTGAGAAGGCTGTCAAACTGATGCTGATTCAGGCTTCTGGATTGGATGAAATTAACACTTTGCAGTTGCGCCATCCAGTGGACACAATTGGAACAACAGTTTCTTTTATTGAACAATTGCAGCTTTTTTCAGAATCATCTCGCGGGCCAGATTTAATTAGTTTCCGGCCACGGGCCATACGTTTGACACCCCTGGTTTAGACCGTTTCAATGCGGTGATGTAATTGGTCCACAAAACATTTCCTGCTTGTTGTCAAACTATTAATAACTGTAACAAGAGGCAATTCAATCATATCTCAATGTTAAAACAGCCGTCCTAATGTCATTTATCAATATGTGGCTCTTTTCGGATTCTCGGGAGCTATGGAAATGAAAAATAAAAAACAGGAAATACGTTGGGACCATTGTTATTGTTTACATCCCTCAAAATGGCCTATGCCTCTTCTTGTTGAATTGCCGAATGCCTCCTCAATTGTAAGTCGCTTTGGATAAAAGTGTCTGATAAACAATTAAATGTAAATATAATTCAAAATGTGCAATTTCTGTAATACTTTAGCACCACCAAATGATATTTTTATTTTGGCAAATGGTCATTTTAGTTTTATTTATTTTATGTAGTCAATAATTTAAACATGATTTCATTGTTATAGTTTTGGTTTTAATTTGACTTTTTTTTTTAGCAGTTTTTAGGAAAAAAACTTTAACAGGTAAAATTCATTCATTGTCCTTCGGCTTAGTCCTTAATAGTCCCGGCATATGTTTTACACAGCCACAACCCAGTACCCATACACTCTCACATTTCCACACACACTCATACACTACGGCAAATTTAGTTCACCTAGTTCACTTTATAGCGCATGTCTTTGGACTGTGTGGGAAACTGGAGCACCCGTAGGAAGCCCATGCGAACACGAGGAGAACATGCAAACTTCACACAGAAATGCCAACTGGCCCAGCCGGGACTCGAAGCAGCGACCTTCTTGCTGTGAGGTGACAGTGCTAACCACTGAGCCACCTTGCCAAAACATTCATAAGAAATTAAAAAAAGTAATAAGAAAGTAATCAGTTACATTGATAAAGAATCTTTGCCAACACTGTGTAGTCTTTTGCGGCTCTTCCAATGCATTCAGCCACATGATACTAAAAGCAGTCTAATCAAATGGACTTTCAACTACCTCTGAAAGTGGTTGAAAGTGGATGTCTAAAACATTTTAGACCCAATTTATGCATGTATTAAAAGTCCAATTACCTGAATGATGAAAACACATTTCAAGGTAAACAGTTCTGTTGTTGTGATCTTCTAGATGTCCAATGCACTTCTTCATTCTCCAAATCTTGTGTCTTTCCTTTGATGTAAATAGCTTTTTTAATATATAATTTTATTGAATGCCAATTGACACATTAGTGAATTGAATGAAAAATATAGGTATGATGTATGATATAAATGAACATAGCAGTGTCATGAAAGACGGATCAAGCATATGTACTGTATTTAGAGGAGAGAGGAAACCGCTCTGAATGGCGTAGGGGGCAGAGACACCCTGCAATTGTCCCATCCAGTGGGAAATGCCTGTGAACAGGAGGCTCTCTCTTCCACATGAAGTCATATTGTCTGTCGGTGGCCTTGTGGAGGAACTAAACTTCTGATCTTCATTTCACATGCAGGACAATAGCACTGCATTTGCTAGGAATTTTGCAGGAAATACTGAATACACTGCTGTTTCCTGACTACTCAATGCTATGATGGCATTACTTTTAAGTTTTACCCTACTTTCTTGGCGTAACGACTTGTGTTTGATATGTTTTAAACAAGGCATGAGAGGTTGGAAGATCACAAAAAATTACTGAAATAAAATTATTATAAAATATATTTATAATCCATATAATTATTAGGATTAATTTAACTTTTTCATATTTTGATTTAAAATTGTATTTTGAAAAATAATGTTTTTTTTTGTTTTTTTTAAACCTATAACCACCTAAATCAATTTAATTTTAGGTCAACTGCCATAGCAATACAACTTATTTCAGCTTTATAACAGGCAATGGTTTCAGCGGTGGAATCACTTGATGCCTTTGCTCATGAATTTACATTTTATTATAGCTGTATTATTATTGCTGTCCAAATGCAAAAGATCATGTTTATTTTTTGATAAATATTTATCTAGGCAGTCCAGAAATGTGTGCAATGCTGTTTCGTTGACATTTTACAACAGAAGTAGGACTACTTTGCATAAGTGGGTTTTTAATTAATGTCAAATAACTAATGAAAGGTATGATTGACAGTAGTGTTTTTTAGAGTTATTCAGAATGAGCAAATATATCATGTAAATTAGAGATTTTTAGATCCGATCACATGATCAGAAATCGTGCCTGATCATGCAGTTTCAGACTCGATTGGAATCGGACGATACTATATATATATATAAATATATATATATATATATATATATATATATATATATATATATATATATATATATATATATATATATATATATATATATATATATATATACATATATATATATATCACAAAATGTTTTTATCATTCACTAAGTAAAAACACGATTTGTAAGGGGTTCCAGTGATATGTTTTTTTCCGTGCAGTGGTGTGGACTAGGCATAGGCCGGTATAAGATTCTGAGTCTGACTATGATAACCTTGGATAAAAATATCACAGTATCACGGTATTGTGATTACTTCTCTAAAATACATATATTTTTTAAATGTCTGGGTAAACAATTAAAACTTTTTCCCCTTTGAAAACAATATATTTTATTTTTTGAAAGATTCATAATGTTTTGGAGCAGTAAACATGTCAGGCTAAAATAATGAAAATGAATCATAGACTTCTGCTGTCTTTAGATTTACACAGATTTCTTTTACAATTTAAAATAGCATCTTTAGATATATTTTCTGATGAAGATACTCATTTCTTAAAAAACAACAACAACAAAAAGAGTAAATAAAAAATCTTACACATACCTTAGTAACGGTATTACAGAAAATGTTGGCGGTTGTAAATCTTGACTTTTCCAAACAGCGGTATACCTTGAAAACGGTTATCATCCCATGCCTAGTGTGGACTTCTCTATACGTATAGATGATTAGGAAAACTTTATAGTTGTTGTCATTCTCATTAAGCACTTGCTTATCTAAACAAATCTAATAATCTTCCTTTTTCCCTTTTCAGGTGTATCTCATCAATGTGACATATTCTGACTCCACATCCCACATCATCTACAGAAGATACAGTAAATTCTTTGACCTTCAGGTATGTTTACTTAAGTTTAAAGTCCTTGTAAAGTCAAAATTTACATTGTTTGTTTTGCTAGCTCACATTGTTATTCTTTAGGTCAGGGGTGTCAAACTCAATTCCTGGAGGGCCGAAGCCCTGCACAATTTAGCTCCAACACACTTACCTGTAGGTTTCAAACAAGCCTGAAGGACTCAATTAGTTTGATCAGGTGTGTTTAATTAGGGTTTGAACTAAACTGTGCAGAGCTGCGGCCCTTTTGGAACTGAGTTTGACACCTGTGCTTTAGGTGAACAATCAATCTGTGCGAGTTAAATTAAATGTTTGTTTTGGTAATCTTCAATCAAAGTCTGAACATTTGTTTCTGTGTTTGAAGTGGTGGTGCTTCTCTGTTTATGTCAGTTTAACAGCTTCAGCCACAATATTCTTAGCCACGCCCCTCTTACCATTAGTTTGCTACAAGGAAATGACATGCGATAGGAAAGCCCCGCCTCTTACTCAATATTCAGTTTCAGTTGGAAGTACATCAGCATACTAAAAGAAAAGTCTTAGCAACTTTCACGCCGACTTTAACAGCTGAAAAATCTAATTCCTTTCATTTTTAAATGATTTGTTCAGGAATTCACTACAAAACTGAGTTTAACACCTCTTATACAAGCCAGCTTTACACTAACATACCTATTTCTTACAATTTCTAGCTTTTATTTAGTTTTATTACCACCACACATTAATAACTCTGCATTTTTTATTCCCAAAGCAGTAGCAAGTTAAATACTAAAGAGAAGAAAGAATGTGATATGAGCCTATTGCTGTTTAATGTAGCGTGCGCTACTGGCCTCAGTGGCCGAGGGGTTGTGCTGAATGACATTTATGGGTGTATTTTACAAATGGAAGTCTAACTGTGTGACGGAGCTCTCTGGACTCCTTGGCCAGTAACAGTATTTGCTTTGGAAGCAGAATGGAGGAAAGCCTTCAGGTGCAGTGTGGCCCTTCTGTAAAGTCTGGGAAGAAAGAGCATGTGTGTGTTGGTGTGTGAGGAGGACGTATTGGGTTGAGATGACTGTGCACATTTAGGTGCAGCGTAAGCTTGTTTCTTTGAACATATCTGTGCAGTTGGTACAGTCAGACTTTTAACAGTTTTTTTGTAGATACAATTGAAGTCATAATTGTTAGCCCTCCTGTGATAAATACTTTTTTTTTTTCATATTTCCCAAATGATGTCGAGGAGAGGAAAGAATTTTTCACAGTATTTCCTACAATTTTTTTTCTTCTGGGGAAAAGTTTTATTTGTTTTATTTTGGCTTTAATTTTTTAAAACCATTTTAAGGTCAATGTCATTAGGCCCCTTAAGCAATAAGCAATAATTTTTTTAGATTTTCTACGAATCAAACTATTACAACGATTTACCTAATCACCCTAACTTGCCTAATTAACTTACACTTTCAGAAAAAAATGGTACAGACCTTTGTCACCGAGGGATTACCTCATTCATTCATTCATTCATTCATTCATTCATTCATTTATTCATTCATTCATTCATTCATTCTCTTTTCTTTATTGATCAAGGATCGCCACAGCGGAATGAACCGCCAAATTATGCAGCATGTTTTTACGCAGTGGATGCCCTTCCAGCCACAACCCATCTCTGGGAAGAAGTTCCTTTTTATGGAACAGAATTGTAACTTAAGACAAAGAAACAAGTTTCTACCATTGCAGTTTCTACCTTTAAGGACATTATTTGTACCAAGGGAAACCAAAATGTACCTATGTTTTTAAAACCTGCAGATACAATATTGTACTTTTATCAAAATTACAAATCTGATCTATGAAGGTACCACTACAGTGACAAAACACTTTTAAATTAACCTTTGCTTTATCCAAAATTCCTCAATTTATTTTCAGTAAACATAAAACTTCAAATACATTTATTAAACAATGTTTCAGTTTACACAAGTTTCATTTTGTGTAAAAGCACTTTTTTTCTTCTGTAAATTCCATTTACAATAAAGAATAAAAATACTTTAACATAAATCAAAAGGTCTAGTTTTTGCTAAACATTTTACAACACTTTTCACAAAAATGTTACAGAAATACACTCACCCATGTACAATAAAACATTTTTTTTCTCCAGTTTTCACAGATTACCTTTGTAAACATTCAAAGTTCATTTAATTTACTTAATTTTAAAATAGAAATAAAATTATGCAAAAGTACTGTGACAAGATATGCACAATGTTTAATTAGTTTTACAATAGTAAAATGTCTGCATGAACACTTTGCAGGACTTTTGCCAGCTCACGTGCGTAGTGGCAAGCAAACGCTGAACGATGCGGATATCAATAATGAATATGTATTCATCAGAAAATGCTTACCAAATGTTTATTAAATATGCCTTTAGTTTAGTTTACAATACCAATAGTTTTTTTGTTTTACCAGTTGTTTTGTTTTATAGAATTTAATAATTAATGTTTGAGTTTCATTAAATTTAAAATTTAAAACATTTAAATTTAATATTGAAATTATTCATGAAATACCTTTGCCTTTCCAGTAATATTTATTTTCATAGATATTGCAATAAAGAAGAAGTCGACAAACACTTATGTACCTTTTTTATGAGAGCAACTGTGTACCTTCATTTCAACTGTACCATAAAAGGTACAGAACAGTATCATAATAAGTCTCTTTTGTATCATATAAGGTACAACTGTTTCAAAGATACAAAAGTGTTTCTTATGGAACATTATTAGTACCACAGTGTACTTTATTTTTCTGAGAGTGTGGAGTCTTTAGGTACTAATATCTACTTTTAAGATGGTACACTCTCCGAAATAAAGCGGTCATTTGGGGCGGTATCCTTTCAAAAGGTACATCTTTGTACTTTTTAGCTACAATTTGGAGTCTTTAAGTACTAATATCTATTTTTAAGATGGTCCACTGTAAGAAATAAAGCGGTCACTGGGGTGGTGCCCTTTCAAAAAGAACATCTTTGTACTTTTTAGCTACAATATAGAGCCTTTAGGTACTAATATCTACTTTTAAGATGGAACATTCTCAGAAATAAAGCGGTCACTGGACGGTACCCTTCGAATGGTACATCTTTGTACTCTTTAACAACAATAAGGAGCCTTTAGGTACTAATATATACTTTTAAGATGGAACACTCTCAGAAATAAAGTGGTCACTGGACGGCACCCTTCGAATGATACTTCTTTGTACTGTTTAACAATAGTATGGAATCTTTTGGTACTGATATCTACTTTTAAGATAGTACACTCTCCGAAAAAAGCAATCACTGCGGCAGTACCCTTTCAAAAGGTACATTTTTGTAGTTTTTAGCTACAATATTGAGTATTTAGGTACTGATATCTTTTTTTTAAGTTATCACCTAGACACTTTAGGGATTAATATGTTCCCTTTACATACAAAAGTTCACCTTTTGATAGGGTATAGTTCCATTGACAGCTTTTGTACTCTTGCTTTTAAGAGTCTAATGAGTATGCGTCTATAAAATTATCTTTTACCTTCCCTTTACAATGGTATACTGTTCCTCAGTAGAAACTTGCTACCGAGAGATAATGTTGTATGTGCACTGTATAAAATGCTGGTTTCCACACAATAGATTTGTGTTGGGACAACTTAAAGCAAATAAGTTAGCAGTTAAGTGGATTGAACAGAAAATATTTAAGTTGCTCCCAAAAAGCTCTAGAATTGTGTTGTTTCAGCTAAATAAGTACTAAGTAGTTAGATTTTTTTGAGTGTGTGAACCCCCATGGTTTTCCCACACATCTACATTGTGTTGAGTTGATTGCTCTTCTGTGTCAAAGACTCCAGTGTTTTAACACAAGAGCTAATGGTGGCCATGTTTTGCACAGGCCGGTGGGGTGAAATCAAAGCCTCCGTTGATGATAAGCTGAGAGGGCGACTCAACCAGTCAATCACTTCCCTCCTCTGGAGTTCCTGCGTCCCATACGGAACAGTCGACAGGAACAATAACAAACATTAGGAAGAGGGATGTGCCTTTCAGAGGCGTCAGCAGATGTTTCAGATCATGCTAAGAATGTATAGAAGCAACATTTCTGACTATGGTTTTAGTAGTTTAGAAATGTAGTACTTGCATTGGTATGGGAGGGAAGTTGTAAGTACACGCTTTGAGGTCAGAAAGATTTTGGAATAATTGAGTGCAGCAAGGATGAATTAAAAAGATCAAAATTCACATGAAGATGTTACAGATAATTATTTATTTGACTGTTTTCACCATTAAATGCTAAGCAATGTTATTTGATCTCAAAATGAGCAACTTTTAATAGAATGATTTTAACAGAATATAAACTGTATCCCACATTAAAATACTATGGTGATTTATAGTAAATACTATAGTGTTTTTGCACTTCACCATAGTGAAATACTTATAGTATACTATATACTAACATATAATATACAGAAATAACCTGTTGTGGTTATTCTAAAGTTGCTGTGGTAATGCAACTACAGTAATATAAACTAAAAACAAGATACTGTACTTGAACGTTTTCTACAACTTTTACACTACAATACACCGCATTTACTGTAGTAAAATCTGAAGTATACTACATTTTTTATTAGTTTATCAGTTAACTATAGTTAAGACTACACTGTAAAAATGTATAGTTCCACACAATCGATTTGTATTTATGTTTATTTTTCAAGTGGATTGAACTTAAAACAATTAAGTTGTCCCCCAAAAAAGCTCAAGAATTGTGTTGTTTCTGCTCATTTTAAATAAGTAGTTTCAACAGCAACATCATTTTTCGAGTGTTCACAATGTTGTAACATTCATAAACAAAGTCTTGTAAATGCTATAAAATATACAGTATAATACACTTTACTCTAGTATGGTTGAAAAACACTATACTATAAATTACTGTTGTATTTTCTAATTAGATTTAGAAGTTTGTTAAAAACATATCAATGGAAACATTGTGAACAGATTCATCACTTTCTGTTTATCTCAGACACAGTTGACTGGCAGCCTCAAGTTATGGAATTTCCAAGTTGCTTTTGCAATGTTTTCATTACCTACTTGGATCATAGAGGTTGCTGCGAGAATAAAGCCAGCAAATGTTCTGTCGCAGTGTTTTAGAGAATCAGCGTGCTATATAAACCATTTGGTAAATGTGACTATGGGTGGCTTTGTTGTGAATTATGAATTCATAAGATCCCATTATTTTTCACTGTAACTGCCTGTGCTCTGCTGGTTAGCATTAGCATTGTGTGTGTAGGAGTTTATTCGAACTCCAAGTTAAACATGGGAACTGTGCTTAAAAGCTTCTCATGCGCACTGACAGCTGGTTAAACACTATTTGACCATTCTCTAATGTTCTACAGTTCATTTAAAATAAAATCATTCAGGCTGGCCAAGAATAAGGCCTTTCGTTTTCACTCTGCAAATTTTCTGTTAGCTGAGCCGAGGTCTTTAGTTATCCAAACACACAGACAGACTCAAATGCACAGCGTCTGCAAGTTCAGCCCTAATTGTAATTTAAGAATCAAATTCTGAACATCCTTCAAATTTGCTTTATAAACATTTACCGTGTTAAGTATAATTCACAGTAAAATAGCCTATCATGGTGTCAGTAGTTAGTGAGTAGAGCTGTGGTTAGGGTTAGCATTTGGTAGTCTTTAAAAAAATAAAACAATAATTGAGAGGAAAAGAATTGCATGACAGAAAGATTAATGACAGCTTGCTACTCTGTTTTAAATGCAGTCCACACCAATTTATCATTAGTAATTTAACTGCAGAAAGAGTAAGCCATTGTTTCTTTAATACATATATATTAATTTGCTTTAGTGTACTAGCTAAAAGTAGTTTAAAATGAGTTTGGTTCACTATTGGTTTGTTTGGTCAGGAAAAAAATAGTCCTGGTTTACTGTCGATTTAGCATAGTGATACAAAAACAAAATTAAAGCTGCAAGCAGCAATGAAAGGGACCTCACACCCAGGCTCACCGCTGCCCCGGGGCCATAGGATGTCTAAGAACAGTGGACAATAATAATTTAAGCTGATAAATATAGAAAACCTAAGAAAATCACTGATTTATACCAAACTTCCCCCTGTCAACAGGTGGTGCCATGACTGTGATTCAATATTGGCATGTAAATGTTGTCAGGAGTGGAGTCCCATCAAACCTGTACATTTTCAGGGAGATCAAACATTGTCTCGGTGCTTGGTCCCCAATAAACTGAGCAATTCCAATAGGACCTACACACCGTTATGGTGCTTGGTCCCTAATAATAAATGGAGCAATTCCAATAGAGCATACACACCATTATGGTGCTTGGTCCCTATTAAGAAATGGCGCAGTTCCAATAAGGCCTACGCACCGTTCCGGTGCTTAGTCCCTAAAACGCTGCATTTGACAGTGCTTCTCATGTTTAGACTTTACTTGGACGTGCCGCCCAGGTATATTAATGGCCGCCCGAGTATTGGACGTGTTTTTTTTTTTACTAATATTATCAACTGTTTACACTATTTTATATCCACCTAATTTAACCATCCACAATTGATTAAGTTGTGGAAAATCTTGTCTCATTTACCCATTTCGTTTAGTGTGCCCAAGACCTGTCAACACTTCCACAGATAGTCTCACATGCTCTCCAGACCCACAAAGAGGCGCCTTTCTGGAACTTAAAAAGTTTGCCCAATCGGGTTTCTAAATCTACTAAAATATTTCCTAAAATCCTAAAAGGATTCAGCTTTTGCTTTGTTAAGCTGTCGTTAATCATATGTGTTTTTGCATTACTTTTTTTTTTAAGCCTTTCGGGAGCATGAGAAACATAAATAATTTATTTTTAACCTAAATGACTCAGAAAACTTTACTATATACTCGGAGAGGACAAAATTACTGGTCTAAACTGAAAAGAAACAGTTAAAGACAGTTTTTATTAAATGTTTATATATATGTTTTGTTTGTCAAATATACAGGGGTAAATTGTGTTTCAATCTGGCTACCACTGTATGTATATTTCAGACCTGTGGGAAGCATTGATTTGATGTTGTATATTTTGTGATATAACTTTACTGAACATCTAAAACAACATCTTTGTTCATGGCTTAACCTGTCTGTTATACTGTATGTGTGTACATTTAATATTTGATATTTTTTTATCAGTTGAGCACTGAATAGCTAAGAAGCAGCTTTCTGATGGTTCTATGGAACTCAAATAAACATCATTATGACTATAATGAAAAAAAAGACCCTGCATCCTGTTTGTGATCGTATCTTGTGACATCACATCCTGTTTTGGTTTGTTCGGATATCTTTTTGTTGTCTTATGGTTTTAAGCTTTTGTTTTTTTGAGTAGCAAATACAGCTTAGCGTGAATGGAAAAAGAATTAACATTTTAATAGTTTCACAGTACTTTGTTTGATAGTGCGACTAAAACACATCTCAGTTTTATCTAAAACAGATCCAAACCGAAAGCTCAAAACATTATGCAATTCTGAGTGTGCCTCACATAGGTGAGTGGGCTTTACAAACCACCTGTAGAAAACACATTCTCCTTTTCATCGCACTGACATGCTAGCACATTTCAACCAGACACTTTCCTACAATCACCCAATATCGGAAAAAAAAGAGAAAAAAAAGCATTGTGCATTTTTGAAGTGTGCTTCACACAGGTTAGTGGGCTTCATAAACCACCTCTTCTCTCTATACAAAAAGCAAAATAAAAAAACAAAGTAAAAAAAAAAAAAAACACTTCTGCTCCTAACTCATTCATTCATTTATTTTCTTTACAGATTAGTCCCTTTATAATCCAGGGTTGCCACAACGGAATAAACCACCAATTTATAAAGCACGTTTTTATGCAGCGGATGCCCTTCTAGTCACAACCCATCTCTGGGAAACACCTGCTCCTAACTTTAGCCCTTAATTTTCAGAGTACTTTTTGCCTCCTCAGTTGTAAATTGCTTTGGACAAAAGTGTCTGCCGAATGTCTAATGTAAATGTAGATGGTTTCATTCCTAGCAGAGGCTTGGAAATGAGACCCCCATTGAAAAAATAACTGAATATACCACCCAAATCTTAACCTGTAAGCATAATTTGTGAGCAAAATGCGGTTTGGCAGCAAAGTTAGCTACAATAATCCTAAAAACTGCAATTTTGCCAATGGTTATGCACAGTGAAACTTTGATTATTATGCAAGGGCCATGGTTAGTTTTCATAAGGGGTGGGTGTATATTCTTGGACGTATATCAGGAAGCATGTATTGTTTGTACTTCTAGGTTCTTGTTTGAAGTTTCAGGTCTATTTTGTCCTCCCTGGTCTCTGTGGAGCAGCCACCCACAGAGCTTATGTATAGCTAACTCAAAGTAAAAACAAGGCCTTTTTAAACTGCACTTCTATCCCTTCTGTGATGTTTACAAGTACACAGAGGCTTGCATCTCTCTAAGAGGCTAGAGATTGGTTGTAGTGAATTCTTAAAGGAACACATTTTTCTGAAAAAAAAGGCTCATTTTACATGACTTCTAGAGTTGAACAGTGGAGTTTTACCATTTTTTGGATCCATTCTATAAACTTTTTGTTTGACAATTGGAATTAACGAGATGAATTAAGTTCAGGTAACTTTTCCAGGGAATGTTTCTGAGACTTAATCCCTAGTAAGGATTTGCCGGTACAGAATGCAGTGCTGTGAGCTGATTGTTAAGAAGAGGGGTGTGTCTCTTTGTCAAGTACACTGGCAGAGCTCCAGTGCTCTATAATGTATGCTCAGGTCTTCCTCATCTGATCACACAGCACTGCAGATTTCTGACATTTGCATAACTTGAAAGGCGATTCGTGCTTTTTCCGCCGATGCTCTAAATTTGTGTTTTTAAACTTCAGTGTTTTTGAGTTTGAAGGACAGTTGGAGAAACTGAGTAGAATGAATTGTAAAATCGGAAATCAAAATCTGGGATAATGATAGCAAAGGCTGGCCTGACAGTTGTAGGGAGGGATCCGGATGTTTGTTTAATTATATAGCAAATGACTATGATAACGATTTTTCTTTCCTTTTTTTTCTTTTTTTTTTTTACAGAAGTACTTTAAATAGCATGAATTTAGAGGGATATTTAGAGGAATACATTTTCTGAGGTGGTTTTATCTTCCTGACAGCCATACTAATTCAGTGTGACTATATTTGATATAAAAATTTTGAAATGGTAATGTTTTATTTATTGTAATTATTAATATTTGTTTTAATATAAAGTTTTTATAATTAGAATCCATTTAAATCTTTTAAAAAATAGAATAACTTCCCACAGAAGTATGATATATAACAGTAGAACTGTTTTAAAATTGATCATCTTGAAATGCTGCTTGGTCGCTAAAACTGTTTACTTACTGTTGCTTAAATTTTAGTTTTTAATATACATTACATAGTTTCATTGTTATTTTATGTTTTTGAAGGCCCCTTTTTTTACTAAAGCCTGTTATTTTATTATATCTTTTTGTTTTGGTAGGACAAATAGCCTTTTCCTTGTTTTTATTATTCATTATTATTATTATTATTATTATTATTATTATTATTATTATTAATTGTTATTCATTCATTCATTTTCTTTTTTCTTAGTCCCTTTATTAATCTGGGGTCGCCACAGCGGAATGAACCGCCAACTTATCCAGCACGTTTTTACGCAGTGGATGCAACCCATCTCTGGGAAACATCTATTCACATTCATTTACACTCATACACTATGGACAATTTAGCCTACCCAGTTTACCTTTAGCACGTCTTTGGACTTGTGAGGGAAACCGGAGCACTCGGAGGAAACCCATGTGAACACAGAGAGAACAGGCAAACTCCACACAGAAATTCCAACTATCACAGCTGAGGCTCAAACCAGCGACCTTCTTGTTGTGAGGCGACAGCACTACCTACTGCGCCACCGAGTCGCCTTAATTGTTATTATTTTATTTTTGTTATTTAATTTAATTTAATTAATTTAGATTAATTTAAATAATTTTATTTAATGTTTATATTTAATTTAATTTAATTTTTACTTTAAATTAAATAACATTTTATTTTTTTTTTATTAGAGCCATCATTTTACTTATACTGTTTTACTGTATTTGATGTTATTTAGAACTTATTTTTTGTGATATTCTTCTCCTTCTTCTTCTTCTTGTTCTTCTTCTTCTTCTTCTTATTATTATTATTATTTTAATTAAAAACAAATACAATTAAATCATTACTTAATATTTAAATAAATAAAATCACGTTAAAAATTATGTTTTTTGTTTTAAAATATTATCAAAATATTTAAAACATACTGCTAGTTAGACATTTAATATATTATATACAATATATGGTAATATAAACATTTAAATTAGCCCTATGTTTTACATTATATAATAATTTATGACATTTAAAAATATTTTTAAATATTTATTTATATTATTTTATTTTAGCTTCATGCAATTACTTTATTATTATTATTATTATTATTATTATTATTATTATTATTATTATTATATTATTCATTAATTTCTTATGTATTTATTTATTTATTTATGCATTTATTTTATAATTTATATATTCCATAATGTATTTATTTATGTATTTATTCATGTATTTATATATTCATTTATTTATTTATTCATTAATGCATTTGTTTATTTATTCATGTATTTATTTATTTATTTATTCATGTATTCATTTACTTATTCATTCATGTGTTTATTTATTTATTCAGTCATGTATTTATTAATTATTTAATTAATTCATTCATTTTTAATATATTTGCGCACACACACAAACACACATTCCCTGTACAGCCTGGTCCTTATATTGCCTTTGCTCATGAACCCGTCTGACTCTGGATGTTCTCCTCAATTATATTACATCTAGATTTAGGAAAGAGTAGGCAGTGAAGCCCTGCTCCAAAATCCAAAATGAGCTTCCAGACCGCAAAGCACAGCAGTAAAGGCCACAGCTCCAGAAGTTGTATTTTTTCGGGCCGTTCAGGGACGCATGGTTTTCCTACTGTACTGTCCATGTGAGAAGAAGGAGCCGGATTGTTAAAGCAGATAAAGGCTTGTTTCATGAGCGAGCAGAAGTCGCAGTCAGGAGACGAACACCTCCACTTCACAGACACACTGGCCTTGTGCTCAAAGGAACAATGGAGGGTTTTGAGTCTGTGGTGAGCAGAGAAGTTGCCCTTGGCTGCTGATCTGAGGCCAGATTTGTGCAAGTCAAGGAAAGAAAGTGAGAGAGGGAGACTAAATTTAGTGTTTCACAGTTCAGTCAATTTAGATCAAGGTTTCCATCCTTATTCCAGTTACTGCTTTGTTTAACTCTTTAGTCTATTTTTGTGAGAAAAAGAAAGAAACAGTTGAGACCTTTAGGATTTGATGGGTTAGAGTTAGGATGAGGTTCGAGAAAAAAAAAAAACATTAATCAGATTATGTGGACATGGTGATTGTTGCTTGTTTAGGGAGTTATTTCATTGTTCAAAATTATACAGTAATGATTATTATTATTTATTTGTATTTTCATAATTGTAAATATTTCTTCACTTTTTGACAAATACTTGTTTTAATGTTTTATTTATTGTTTTATTTAGTTTTTTTATTATGCAATTTATATTAAATGTCTTAATATCATTTTTAAGCCTTTTTATTGCATTTATTTATTTCATTTTTTAATTTATTTTCTTCTATTTAAGTATATTTTAATAGTGGTATTTTATAGTTGTATTTTTTCAAATAAATGCAATTTTCTCTGTATTTTTTTCAAATATATTTTGAAAATGTTTTTGTATTTGTATTTGTATATTTATTGTAAATTGATTTGATTTAATTATTATTTTTTATTTATAGAACCATAATTTTTATTTAATTTTATTTATGTTATTTAATTCTTTATATATTTTAAGGTATCTTTTACCATATACTTCCTTTTTTGTTTTGTTTTAAAAAACTTTTTGGCAATTTTTTAAAATAAAAACAATGATTTAATTAAATTAAATTTAATAAAATTAAATTACATTTTTAATTTAATTTTATTTAATTTTTTAACCATCATTTTATTTTATTTGATGTTATTTAGAATTTTTACTACCATTTAAAGGTATCTTTTTAAACACTTCCAAATGCTTCCTTTTTGTTTTATTAAATTTTTTTTTTTTTTTTGGCATCTGTTTTTAAACACAAATATTTTTCTAAAATATTTTTATTTTATTTTATTTTATTTAAAATTTTTTGTATTTTGCATGTTTTTATTTTATTTATTTTTTGTCATTTGGGCATATTTTATTTTATTTTATTTTATTTTATTTTATTTTATTTTATTTTATTTTATTTTATTTTATTAACTGATCATTAAAAAAAAAATTTAAGTCCCCAAAAAGTGCTCAAAAACTGTTAAACCCATTTTTACAACTGTTGTACATAATTACTCCCCCATAACGAAACATCCCAACCTAAGTCGAGTTTCTAGAATGAGGATATGGTATCTGTTTTTTGGCAGTGTGGTTGTGTTTGATCTGGGCATGTGCGCCAGTGTTGTGATGGTTTAGTAATGAAGTGGGACTCTTTTGATGTGTTTGCTCTTGTGGCTCCGGTCATGTTTGTGTGTCTGAATGTGGCTTTTATTGTGCATTTCTCTGTGTTTGTGCCAGACTGTGGGCTTCTGACCACCTCTCTGAAGTCGTTTGATGTTTTCTACACTTTGAGTCTGTATTGCAGCACTAACAAGCTTTGAGCTCACATACGGCTGAAACCAGCCTGTGAGCTAAAAGAATAAAAAAAATTGTACAACATTTCCTTTTCCGTCAGCACTGGCACCACCAGCAACATCTAAGCTGTTTTGGGACAGATTGAAGACGACTGAGACTGAGATTATACATGTAAGAACTAACACAAGCTGCAGTGACTTGCTGAATTACATGCAATAATTGGTCAGGCGTTCATTTCTGTGTTGAGCGAAGGCAATCTTTTAATTGTTTAATGATCACTAAATACCTCTGTTATAAAAACACTCAGTTTTTAAAAATAGGCTCAATTTACAACTACTCCAGAGTTTTTCAGAATCCATTCAGCCAATTTTTGGATCTGGCAGGAGCACTTTTAGCTTAAGAAATCATTGAATCACTTTTAGAAATCATTGAATAGGATTAGACCATTAGCATCTCACTCAAAAATGAGAAATAGTTTTGATAATTTCCCTAATTAAAGCTTGACTTTTAGTTTATTTCTGTGTTGTGTAATCTTTTAATTGTTTAATAATTAGTAAAAGTCTCTGTTAAATTTTTTTTTAAAATAGGCTCATTTTACAACTCTACTAGAGTTAAAGAGTTGAGTTTTACCAGTTCTGAATCTATTCAGCCAATTCTTGGCCTCTGGGTCACTTTTAGCATAGCTTAGCATAAATCATTGAACTTGATTAGACCATTAGCATCTCGCTGAAAAATGGCCAAACTGCGTCACATGTTACACGTTCGTGTTAATCCTGAAACAATATTCCAATCAGAATTAAGGGATGCGGTTAGCAATCATGTTAAGTTTTGGTGTCCGGTTCGGTTTATGCACTTCTAATCCAACTTTTTTCCCCTCAAACTTTTGGAATAATTTACAGTTATGTTTGGGTTTAGAGGTTGGTAATAAGTATGGATTACATTTTTGAACAAAAATTATGTTCCAGGATCAACATAGATGTTAATCCAGGATCGCATCGTACTTGGCCAAATCATGACGTGCATCTATACTAATATAGGAACCTTTAAGTTAGACAGAAAATGTTGGTCATTAGTGTTGTCACGATACTGGAACTTCCAACTTCGATATGATACCTTGAAAAATACTGATATTCTATAACGTTTTCGATACCGTGGGAAACTAATTCAGCAACATGCAAATTAAGTAAAAAGGAAAAAAAGACAACTGAACCATATAAAACTATAATATAATAATATAAAAAATGATTAATTGAATCTACTCAATTTTTTAAAGGTTGCAAACAATTCATATGGGCTGACTTCAAACAAACAAATTATGATGACCAACACTAAATTTCATTTGTTTGTTTTAGTTCAGCCCAGATAAATTGTTTGCAACCACTTACCTTAATAAAATGAGTAAATCCAATGAATATTTTTTTTTCATTGTACATCACCGGTCTTTAAGTCCAAAAGGCAATAAATTTGAAAAATATAAAAATAATAACTCAATCTCATTTTATACTCTGATTAAAACAAAAGTGTTATCGATACTAACCAAAAGCAAGATTTTATCATTTTAAATAATTCAGTATTGATATATTTATCAATATATTGGTATTTTTGACAACACTAAGGACTCTATTTTGACGATCTAGGCTCAAAGTCTAAAACCATTAAGGGCATGTCCGAATCCACTTTTTCTATTTTAAGGACAGAAAGATGCTATTCACAACCCAGGCGCATCATCTAACAGAGTTGTGCTTATTCTCTTAATGAGTTATGAGTGTGTTTCAGTGTTAAACCAGAGTCTCATCTCCCATTCCCTTTAAGTGCCAGTTGCTTTGCGCCATGGCGCATTTGCTATTTACATGACGGACTTTGTAAGTTGAAAAACTGAACGCTTCACTAGTGAGAAAACAGTTAAACAGACCATCTGCAGTGCAAGGATAAAGAACGAGCCTCCTCCATTCGGCCTCTTTACTTTTACTTTTTACTTTACTTCTTTACTTTTGTGGATAAGGAAATAGTATTGGGCTTACTCCAATGAAGACATTCATTAGCCTACATATTTAATTTTGTTTGTAAAGCGCAAAGATTTGTTTCAAAACTATTTCTAAATTCAGTTCTTATTTCCAGCAAACGAATAAATAAATTGTATTTTATTTTATTTTATTTTATTTTATTTTATTTTATTTTATTTTATTTTATTTTATTTTATTTTATTTTATTTTATTTTATTTATAGAAGCATCATTTTATTTTGTTTAATGTTATTTTAAATTTTTAAAGGGATTACTTCCAAATACTTCCTTTTTTATTTTATTTTTTGTATAATTTTATTTAATTTTATTTTATAATTTTTTTTAAGTTTCCAGAAATTGCTCAAAACTGTTAAACCCATTTTTACAACTATTGTACAATCAGTCCCATGCTCTCCACTCCTCCATGTCCGCCACAGCATCTGCTCAGGATACAGCCTGGTCCAAGATTATGGAGACCTCGGGATAAGGAAAAACAGACTAACATAAGCATAAATGCTGATCATATTATAATGTCTCCTTGGAAAGTGTTCCCTGTTTTTCCCGAGGTCAATGTATTTTTGTGCATGTCCCTGTTAAATAAATAAATTCAATTCAAATCTAAATTCAAATTCAAAAGTGTTAAAATCGTAATATTATTATTAATTAAATTTATATATAATTGAAAATTTATATAATTTAAAATAATTCAGTATCGATATTTATCAATAAATCTATATTTTTGACAAAAATTGTAACATGTTTGAAATGCCGGCATGCACTTCCTCCCTCCCTGTTACCTACCACACTCTGTTACTGAATGTTTTAGTCACTCGATAGGGTCGTTATACTTGTGTGGCACAAATCTTGTGAATAAGGTCGGCCAGTATAAATAAACGAATCTCTCTTTGGTCTAAAAATCGAGCCAAACATTCACACACGACCTCAAAAGGAAGGGTGTGCACGGGAAGCCCTCGTTATACTGAGTTACTAGTAGAAGTCCTTCTCTGAAAGGGAGGACTCTGTTTGTTTAAACTCTTCCCTCTGGAGTTTTCACTTTAAATTTACACAAACACTCCTGGTCAGGGATGGGCACGTCCCTCTGCGTTTGATCCCCTGCGCTGAAGTTAGCCGGGTTGGCACAAAAACATGGAAATTATTCCGAGAGGCTCAGGATAATAAACGTGTCTGACTTTGAAGTGCTGTTTCTGTGTGTATGTAGTCATTGTGATGTACAGATGGAATATGTAATTTTGTTGCTGGCAGGAGTTGGAGCAGTTTATATGTTCAGCATGTGTGAAGTGTTGGTTTTTCTTGGGTGACCCAGATTTTCTGGGGTTTTCTCTGCACCTGGTCACAGCAGACACACATACAGTCTCACACACTTACATTGGGCACTGCCACTCTCCCGGGGGAAGTCCTTTGGCACACACTGAAATGTACACACACATGTTCTCTTTCTCTCGCTTGCTTTAGTAGACATTCAGCAAAGCATGAACTGAGCTGCTTTTTCTCCTATTTTAGGTGCTTTCGAGGTTTGCTGCTTGCTTTTTTCAGTGCTTAAGTTCACCTTCATGTTTGTCAGGGTTTGTTGCACCTTAATTTTTTAAATGAAGCAGATTAAAAAGGTACATTGTGTAAAAAAAAAGGACATTGTTTGATGAACTTTAGAAGGTCATGTTGTAAGAGGCGAAGTTGGAAGAAATAATGTAAAATATTGTTGCACAGTAACTGTCGATAGCAATAATATCCAGCTAAAGGCCCGCAGAACCACACGTTTGAGGCACACACAATCCAGCACACACAATTTATGCAAACCAATTATGGTTCCGACTGATGTTAATGTTAATAACATCTTCTCTCGGACATCGTCATCAATATAATTGTATATATATTGTTAATAAATATTTTACACCATAAACAATAGTGTTTACTATTTCACAAACACAGCTATCAAGACGGGCGAATGGGGAATGTTGTTTCTGATCGCCATTCAATATAATAGGCTGAACAGTTTTCTATCAGTCATTATTTACCTGACAGAGTCAGTATAGCAGATACTCGTTTCCTGGCCTTGCTGAACGATCTGAATTGGACAGGTTTCATTTATATAATGAATTCATTTACATTAATACATATTTATATATAATAAAAATCTTTCTACATGTAATGAATGTATAACACTTTATTAATATTTTACTCAAGCGATTTAAAATTTGCTACTGTTTAGTAAAAGATAGTAGTTTATAATCAGATAATCAGTTTATAACTATATTATATATTATTTAAATGATTAACCATAGTTATTTTTTTATTATTATTGCTTTTTATAATTTACAACAAAGCGATTTTAACCAAGTATGATAATATTAAGATCCTGAATGAGTTTATTAAACTTAATCCTACAATTAGACGGTCTATTATGTTTTGTTTGTGTATGTGAGTGTGACGTGAATAAAGTCACGAGTATTTAACCAATTATTTTTATTTACATAATTTGAGTTCATAAACTGCAGAGATGTTAAAATAATCTTTACGATATAATAATAATATAATGTCTAAAATGGGAAACCATATTTGTGAAACTCAATAGGTGGCGATAATGCTACTAAGAAGTTAGTTAGTTACCATATAGGGTTTGCTTAGATCGTGTGTGCTAGATTGTGTGTGCCTGAAACGTGTGTGGGTCTGCAAGCCTGCAGCTGGATATATCTCGTTGATAGTCATAAGTATGAGATATAAAATGACATTGTGATGCTGTTACAAGATTCGGTGGTGGGTTGTGATATATACTGTAGCAGGGGTGGCCAACCCTGTTCCTGGAGAGCCACCTTCCTGCAGATTTCAGTTGCAACCCATATCAAACACACCTGCCTTTAATTATCACGTGGTGTTCAGGTCCTAATTAATTGGTTCAGGTGTGTTTGATATGGGTAGCAACTGAAATCTACAGGAAGGTAGATC
Organism: Danio rerio; assembly: GCF_052040795.2. Taxonomy (NCBI): domain Eukaryota; kingdom Metazoa; phylum Chordata; class Actinopteri; order Cypriniformes; family Danionidae; genus Danio; species Danio rerio. Next base: position 50,002,593 of record NC_141021.1, read on the forward strand.
TCCAGGAACAGGGTTGGCCACCCCTGCTGTAAAGTGATACTAAAGACATAAATTGACATTATGATATATAAAGTTGCATTTACAAAAATCTAAATAGTCAAGTTGTTATATTCAAGGTTGTATTATAAGATATGAAGTCACATTGTAAAATATGACCTGCAGTTAGTCCAAGATTTAAAGTAATATTGTGATATAATGCAGCATTGTGGTGAATGAAAGTCATATTGTAAAATGTGTTTTTTTGTATGAGATTTTAAAATACAGCCATGAGCAAATAATATTTATTTCTTAAGTATTTTTAAGTATTTTACAGCAACTGAAGGCCAGCAATTGTAACTAAACCACCTTCAACATAACCCTTGTGTGCTCTTAAAGTGTTGCCATGTCCAGCTATTATAAGCAACACTTAAGTGTTTTTTTTTTTTTTTTTTGTAGCTTTCCCCGTGATGGCGACCCCAGATTAATAAAGGGACTTAGCTGAAAAGAAAATGAATGAATAAATGACACAGTTGGCACAGTGGGTAGCACTGTAGCCTTACAGCAAGAAGGTCGCTGGGTTGAGCCTCGCCTAGGTAATGCCTAGTTCACACTAAAGGATTTTAAGCCTGATTTGAGCCCGATTTGGAAGTTAACGAGCTCGCCGACAGATCGAGCTGTGATCGGGAAGAAATCTGCGGGTGCACGGCACTCGCCGCTCTTTATGTGTGAACTACTGAGCAACGCATCAACGCGGCTCGCTGACGCGTCGCCGACACCTCGCAGACGGAAATCCAACATTCAGCATGCTAAATATTCCAGAGCAGTCGGCCGACTCAACCCCACGTGTGGTCAGATGTAGTGACGAGCTACAGCCAATGAGAGAGCATATCAGCATGAGCTAAACGCCTGTGTGTTCAGGAGCTCAGCAGAAACATCTGTGATTGGTCAGAATGGGCATCGGTGCACTGGCTTCATTCTGCGTTAGCACAGACATGAGAGGAGGATATATTAACAGTGGAACTAGAATTCTGTAACTATTAGAATTACCATACTGCTCATTCTGACGGTTCTTATATAAAACGCCATATTGTCACAACATATTTACATTCAAAGCTATTATTGAGATATTAAAATTAAGCTTTTAATGTCTGGCATCATATTTAATGACACCATTACCCTAAAAATATAATCTTTTTTTTTTGTAATACAGCCTATAAATATGTAGTTAAGATACTAAAACACTTAAAGGTCTTGGCTTTCATTTTCACTTTCAAACAGGAGCTATTTCACAGCACATAATATGCTGTTTTTAAAGATATCTAAAGTAAATTGATGTTTTTGCCATCAGAAAGTTTTGTTTATGTTAGCAGGAAGTTGCCAGGCAAGAAAATGCACACACATTTAAAGTCACAGCGAAAAGTATCAGACATGCATGCAGTCATTTTGACCAATATGGTAATTTAAGGCAGAATTGCTCAGTTCTTTACTGTTTTGTAATAAAAAAAATAACAATGTCAGAAAGAAATACACTGATAGTTAGAAAACGGCAGGGTATTATAAATATGATAGTTTTATTTCAAAGAGTTATAAAATTACAAAAATTAAAAACTCTCTGTGTATCTATCACTGGAACCTGCAGATGAGTGATTATTCCGCTGATAAATCAGCTGATTTGACGATGTTTTTAAATGCTTTCTCCAAAGCTTGAAACGCTGTCAGTGATGTAATCCGCACACAAGCAGCCAATAGTGTTCAGCTTTTTCTGACGACTCCTCCCTCAAAATTTCATTGGCTGTGGTTTGGTAGCTTGAATGAGCTGATGGGGAATGAGTTGTTGTCAGATCATGTAGTGTGTGACCCCCCTCTTGTGGATCGTTCACGGAGTGTTGCGTAGTGTGAACACCACAGAGATTAAAAGACACAAAGTCAGGTCATGTAGTGTGAACGGCACAGCGATCTGCTGATGTTTCAAATCCTGTAGTGTGAACTAGGCTTAAGTTGCCCCCCACAGTCCAAAGACATGTGCTATAGGTGAATTGAGTAATTGTCCATAGTGTATGTAGTGTGTGAATGAGAGTGTATGGATGCTTCCCATTGATGGGTTGCAGCTGGAAGGGCATCCACTGTGTAAAACATATGCTGACTAATTTGGCGGTTCACTTCGATGTGGTCGTGATGAAATCAAAATGTACACCTCTTGGTATAAACGATTTGTCTGTGCACTTCATTAGTTAATTTGCCTTAAGTGCTCCACGGTGGCTCAGTGGTTAGCAATGTCGCCTCACAGCAAGAAGGTCGCTGCTTCAAGTTCTGGTTGGACAAGTTGGCATTTCTGTGTGGAGTTTGCATGTTCTCCCCATGTTGGTGTGGGTTTCCTCCGGGTGCTCTGGTTTCCCCCACAGTCCAATGACATGTGTTATAGGTGAATTGGATGAACTAATTTAACCGTAGTGTATTAGTGCAAGTATGAATAAGAGTGTATGGGTGTTTCCCAGTACTGGGCTGCGGCTGGAGGGGCATCTGCTGCGTAAAACTTAGCTGGAATAGTTGGCAGTTCATAAATAAGGGACTAAGCTGAAGGAACATTAATAAATTAATAATTTGTCCTCACAATCGTTGATCAAATTCCATAGCCTTTCCTCCCTCCTCGAAATGACTTTGCTTCATTTCTGGACACATGGAACTCCTTTCGGACAGGGCTATCAGGGCGGGTCTCGTTTCTGTTCTGAATTCGTCCATACATCAATTTTCCTCCATATTGTTAGCAATCTTCCAACCATCCAATCGGTTCCTAATGCAACAAATCATGCAACGTCCTACATTTTTTCTCATTTCAGAACCATTTCAATTAAATGTATGTCACAACATGCAAAAAATGACAATCTTAACCTCCATTTCATGCCGACTTTAAGACCAAAGTAACGCCTAGCAGCCTCTTGCAGTGCTGTCACTGTATCAAAGTCAATAGGAGTACAGCTCGCCCTCATTGTGTCTTCACAACCTAACCTGGACCAACACTGTACAGTATAACTGATCTGAGGTCAGCGTGGGGCTGTCATTGGGGTTTAAGCCAGCTCTAACTCCTCGTATGGAGAGAGTGAGGGCTAAATCTGGGTGTGGGCAGAAGAGACTGCCAAAAAACTCCCCGTCCCTGCTGCTGGCTGCCCTACATATGCTGCTGAAATAGTCGGAATGGACTCCCAGAGTTACACTTGTGTGTGCCAGAGTGCTCTGTTTCAGTTCTTAGTAGAACATGTGTGTGTGTGTGTTACATCCGCACGGAGTAATGGAGGCAGGTGAGGAATACGTGATGTGTTTTGGAATGAGTGTGTCAGTGTGTGATTAGTTTTAAAATGGGTCTGCAAGTTGCATTAAACATCTCTGATGACTCATGGAACGCCTGACAATCTGTCATTTCACAACACTGTTTTTTTTTTGAGGGTCACTTCAAGGGCACTTTTGGATGTCTTCATTGTTTGGTTGCAATTACAGATGACCTCAGATTGAGGTTGCAGTTTGAGGTGGTGCAAAAAAAAGAAGAGGTAGAAAGTGTGGTTAGGTGAACAAAGGTTTGGTTTGAATTATGCAATAGAGCTGCAGTTAGTCAGGGAACACAGCGTATTTAATGGAATACAGTTCAGAGATTATTTAGTGTGTGTGTGTGTGTGTGTGTGTGTGTGTGTGTGAATTACATAATGATGACAGAATTGGGCTATTCCTATAATTTGGTTCTAGTCTAATTGATGATTGTGTGGAATGGAAGAACAATTTGTTCTGTTTGATTTATTTTAAGGTTTTAAATGCTTTCACAATTATGAAGTATGCGACAGTATGAGCCAATCAGACAGTACGAGTCAATCAGTAATGTTAACTGAAACTGTAAAGGCTGATTTATACTTCTGCGTCAAACGCATAGCCCTTCGCCGTGGCCGTCGGCGTCACTGACGTGCACCTCTCAAAAAATGTCGCAACGACGCGTAGCGCAAGCTCTGTGATTGGTCGGCTTGGTAGCGCTGACGAGTCTGGGCGGGACCGAGAGCCGTGTGAATGGTGCGAGCCTGATGGAGCGATTGTTTAAAAGTGTGAAGGAGCTCCGGATGGAAAGTTTTGTTTTGTGTTTACCTCATAGTTAAAGTTGTTGCTTGTCCGCCGGTTCCTGCCTCAAAATGAGCGAGTTTGAGCCACTTGTACATCCCGGAAGTGTTCAGGAAACACAAAACAGCAGCGAAGAAACTCGACACAGAGGAACATTTACACCTTACTGCCCACTAGCGTTTCGGAAGTGTTAATGCAGACCAACAGAGAAAGCGCGCAGAAGTATAAATGCACAGCTACGCGCGTTGCATGCGCCGTGGGTTACGCCGGTCACTTGACGCAGAAGTATAAACCAGGCTTAAGACAGGGCAGGGCATAGATTGACTCCTCCTCTTTTCAAAAACAGCCAATAGTGTTCGTTCTGTCAGAGCTGTTGACAGTGTTGCCAGATTGGGTGGTTTTGAATTTGATTGTGCGGGTAAAACACAGAATTGGCAGGTTGACAAAATTTAGGCGGCTTTGAAAGATCAATTTTATATGCAATTTCTTTAAAGAGCCCTTATTATGGGTTATTATGAAAACATCCAGTTGAGGGTTAATCTGAAAGTGCACCATGTTTAAAACTATTAATTCTTTAACAAAATAGATAAATGAATAGAGTTGGGTTTGGGCGACACAGTGGCATAGTGGGAAGCACGATCTCCTCACAGCAAGAAGGCCACTGGTACGCTAAATTGTTTGTAGTGTGTTTGTGTGTAAAAGAGAATGTATGGGTGTTTTCCAGTGATGGGTTTCTGCTGGAAGGGCATCCGCTGCATAAAACATATGCTGGATAAGTTGGCGGTTCATTCCGCTGTGGCGACCTCAGATAAATAAAGAGACTGAGCCGAAAAGAAAATGAATGAATGAATCTAATATTTTGGCCATTTATTTTTGTGCATTTGGGCAGGTTTTGGACAGCTTTTAACTGGGAAAAGTCATCTATGTCTTGCAACGCTGGCTGTTGAGCTCAACTGCATCAGACTCATGATTGCCACAGTCTAAAATTGCAACACTGAGTCTGACTCATCGTTTCTACACTTTAAAATTCAGCTTTCTGTGTAATTCAAATGAGGGGCAGCCAGTCTGTGGTGATGACTCAGTATATATACACACTTACAGTACATACATACATACATACATACATAGATACACACACAAACACACACACACACACGCGCACGCACGCACACACACACACACGCGCACACACACACACACACACACACACACACACACACACACACACACACACACACACACACACACAAATATATATATATATATATTTACAAAAGAAGTCATAATTATTAGCTCCTTTTTTCCCCTTCTTTTTAAAATAATTCCCAAATCATGTTTAACCCATTTGTGGCCAAATTCTTTAAAATGGTTTCATGCATTTAGCCTTCTATATGAACATGCTTTGCACTTATTTTCTCCAGGTTTTTGACAGATTTTTTTTCAAGAAAATTGTATTTGAATATGCACCAACTATAGTTGCCGATGGGCAAATATATTGTAAGAATTCTTCGATGTAAAATCTGAATAGGGGGAGAGCATTTGGCTTCCTAACTTAAAACAACTGCTTTCAAAAGATCAATTCATATTCATAAACACATTTATTATGATTAAAATGAGAAAACCATTTGATATGTAGGAGTGGGACCATTGGGATATGTTAATTTTACTCTGAGGATTTTACTGTGCATCAAATTGCGTATCAAAAGTGTCTGCTTTAAAGTAAAACTTTGAGTTAAATGGTTAAATTATGTTTAGATGGGGGAAAGCAGCAAATCATTAAACAAGACCAGTAACCTTGATTTATTATCTTATTAACACATTATCCCTTAATTCCCCATGATTTATGTACTAACAAGGTATTTGCTCAACAGGTACCATAGTTGCCGCTTGAACATTTGACAAAGTGTTACGTCCGTTTAGATGTTAATATTAAATTAAGGGTATTTGACATAACATATAATAGTTAAGTGTGTGTGACAAGTGGATGAAGGAAGAAACGACTAAAAAGCAAATATCACTGCAGTTATTTATTGCCCATACTTCCAGTGAAACCAGAGAAAATATATTGTACAGTGAAAATAAAATATATACAACAAATAAATGATAGATTACCTGTAGTTAGAGGTGCTTAAATCAAAGAAATAAATATAACAAAAAAACTCTAACTGTATTAAACAAACTAAACATGAAAAGAAAAGCATGAAAAGAATCATCTTCATCTTCATAACTAAAAAACAAAGCATACACAAAGCAGCACACTCTCTTGAACTCACTCTCTACTCACTCCTACACCCTCTTCGAGATATCATTCAAACATGTATCAGTTTATTTATTTATTTATTTATTTTTTAGATTTAGTTTTGGCCTTTTTGTCTTTATTAGATAGGGCAGTAAGGATTCGTACCCAGGATGCCCTGATGTGCCACTGCACCATGTGTTGGCGCTCTAACCACTAGGCTATTGTGCCAACAAACATTGTTCATGTGAATGTTTACCAGCGATCTCTGGACTTAGATCGCTGGCGATCGTGACAGTGGGCTTAACCACTTAAACTCTGCGTGACGTTATCGACTTATGCTTTCAGATTTAAAGGGCTAGGGTAGCACCAGACCCCCATAAGGGGTGTCGTTTGAAAGTGTAGAAACTATATTTTATGCACATATGCATCACTTTGATTTTTATTTTACTGTATAAAAGTTATTTACACTAAAATACACAGTATTTTGGATAACCGAGCTAGGTATTTTACATTGGTTCATTTTCATATTTTTTTCTATGACACATGTACAAGTTATAGCTGAAATGAAAGCTCTTGCCGGTGCTCATACAGTTCTAGCATTCTTTTTACTGAATTATATTCATATGTCAAACAGTTGTTGAATGAATTGTGGTGTTTCCATGGCGCAGAAATGTAAAAAATACATTTATGATCAATAAGCAGCCCCTGATAGCCCCTGATAGCACAGACAGCTGTCAGCTGTCATCAGACAGCTGGTTTTTGAGGTGATGTGCATAAGTAATCCTTTTATATGTCTGATGTGGTCCAAACACAGTGAATTATGTTTGATCAAACAAAAGAATAGTGAAGTATGAAAACAATGATCGGTCCCTGTGGCTTGTACAGCACCTCTCATCAGTTGGAATACAATAACTTTTGCATAGATTATGGTAGAGACATTTTTCTTTTTTCCTATGATTACAGACATGTGCAGGAACCACCTAAATTAATTACAGCATGCTAGACCACACAGAACCTAAAAGGTACACTTTGAAATTTGAGTTTATAAAAAAAATACAAAAGCGCCTCTTTTTTTAGCTGTTTATTAGAACACAGACAACATATACAGTTATTTTAAACACTTTCAGTAGTGTTTTATGAAAATTCAAAGGGTTTTCTTTAAAATGATATCAATTTTTTGCATTTACACCTCTGTATGTGGATTTGGGAAGCTTTTAAATTTGGGTAGGCAAAATCCAGGCGAAAATCCCAAAATAGCAGCAGTTTAAGTGGTCAAATGGGTTAACAGAGCAAGGAATTTTTCACAGTATTTCCTGTAATTTTTTTTTTCTTCTGGAGAAAGTCTTATTTGTTTTATTTAAGCTAGAATAAAAGGAGTTTTACATTTTTTGCAAACCATTTTAAGGTCATAATTATTAGCCCCTTTAAACAATATTTTTATTTGATTGTGTACAAAACAAACCATCATTACATAATGACTTGCCTAATTACCCTTACCTGCCTAGCTAACCTAGATAAGCCTTTAAATATCACTTTTAGCTGAATATCTGATAAATATTATTTAATGTAATCATGAAAAGGATGAAAGAAATCAGTTAAAAGAAATGAGTTATTAAAACTATTATGTTTAGAAATGGGGTGAAAACAACCTTTCTGTTAAACAGAAATTGCGGATAAATGGGGGGCTAATAATTCTGACTTCAACTGTATACATATATATTATGTGAGTCTGTGTGTGTTTGTGTGTTTATGTTGTCAGTCCTCAAGTGCACATATGTCTTCTGAAATCTGATACTGCGATCACTAATGCATGTCCGGACTTGATTCACACTATCCATTAGTAACTTGTATGTGTGTGAGTCACAGTCCCTATTAAGTTGCACAGATGTGTGTGTGTGTTCATGTGTGTAGTGGAGGTGCTTCTGTGATCGTGTGCAGTTGTATCCACGTGTGTCCTGTCAGTCAGAGCTCCAGCCAACAGAATAATTCAAGGAAAACAGCTTTTCTCTCGCTCTCGACCTTTCTCGTTTTCTCCCCTCTCTTTCGCTTTACTCCATCTCTCACGCTGTTTACACAAATGGAATCAATAAAGCTGCCCGTAATGCTGTAATCAGGGGATTTATTGCGTTCTTGGATCAGTGTAACTACTCTCACCCTTTGGCTACCAGTCGGCTTTTACCTTGATTTAAGACAGGCACTCTGGTGGTTTGGATGGTGAAGTGCTGATCTCAGAACAGGTTTCTAAAAAGTCGGCTGAAACAGAATGCAGCGGTTTATTTTTTTTGTGCCCAAACAGAGAACCCAGGATTATTAGTGCTGCTTGCTAAGGCAATAGTATTGCTTATATACTTGAGGATGAGGATTTGAATAAACCCCTTACCCTGAGTGATAAGTAAACTTCAGTGTGTAGTTCCTTATCATTGACACCTCAAATTAAGTTAGTTTTCTAAACAACTAAACTTTGTTTTATAAATATAGGTGAAGGATCACAGACTGAAGGAGACTTTAGACAATTCATACAGTAATCCAATAATGTAATATAATATAATAAGGTATCATATGATATGATACGATACAATATGTTACTATACTATACAATTCAATATAATATAATATAATATAATATAATATAATATAATATAAGATAAGATAAGATAAGATAAGATAAGATAAGATAAGATAAGATAAGATATGATATGATATGATATGATATGATATGATCCTATGCTATAGACCTTTTTCATGGCTGCTGCATGGAGGGCGCCATAGCGACCAGCGTCTTCCGGTAGAATGCTAAAAACTTCAGTTTACAGCGTGTACAACTGGTAATTTGCGTTCCGAAAATGGGTTTCAATAATGTTTTTAATGGATAACAGATTGTTTTTGTGAAACACAACTTAGAAATGTGTCTGTTAAAGCTGTTATAATCTGTCACATGTGGTTCAAGCGCGTCAGGAATACGAGAAAAACGTTCTCCTAGTTCACGTGTCTGCCGTCAGAAATACAGTGTGTGTATGCGTTCCCGGCCTGTCAGCTGTTAGCTCAGCGGCTCTTTAACACACACACGCACGCACAGACAGAGAGAGAGAGAGAGAGAGCAAACCAGAGTACTGGCATGAAACTTAACAGGTATGAAAGTCGTGCAATTTACAAAAATGACCAATAAAAGTCTGTTATTGATACTCTGCTGGCTGATTTGCTGTTCATTCTAATCGCGAGCCGTTTGTGTTTTATTTCGTGTGTTGTTTTTACCACGGTTTGTGTTCTTCTGTCATTTTGAAATGACACTAGCCTATGTTTTCACTTTGTCACAGTTATTAAATCAGTGTGTCAGTGGCACAGTACAGGCTACGTGTAACATTTTAGTGAACTACATTTGTTTGGGCTGGTTATATATTTGAAATAAAGAGAAAATGTTGATTTTAGCGATGACGGGGCTTCATTTAAACTGCAGAAGATGCCGTCTGACAACAAGGGAAAAACGCCTCACAGCAGCTGTCTTCCATCCTATTAGATCGCATTTCTTTAAATGATCAGTCCAGGAGATGGCGCTGATGCACAACAGTATTAGTTCAAAGAGGATAAAATGTCCAAATGTGACTGTTTACACGCATCAGCTGCCGACCGGAAGTTCTTCGCATTCTCCTTGCGCATACACACAAAGCATAATGGGTAATTTTGCTTTCCAAGAAAAAGGTCTATATTATACTATACTACTATACAATAAGATACGATACAATACAATATATGATATGATACGATACAATACGATATGATACAATGTAATACGATATGATACAATACAACACAATACAATACAATATAATACAATATAATATATGAGACGATACGATCCTATACTATGTGATCCTATACAATACAATACAACACAATACATGATATAATATGATACAATACAATTCTATGCTATGCTATACGATGTGATACAATACAAATACAAATCATGATATGATATGATATATGATACAAAGCTATACTATACTATACTATACTATACGATACGATATGATATGATATAATATGATATGATATATTATACAATCCTATACTATACTATACTGTACTATCTAATATAATATGATTTAATATAATATGATACAATCCTATAATTCATTCATTCATTTTCTTGTCTAATAAAGGCTTAGTCCCTTTATTAATCCAGGATCGCCACAGCGGAATGATCCACCAACTTATCCAGCAAGTTTTTACGCAGCCACAACCCATCTCTGGAAAAACGATCCTATAATATATGATACAATTAGATACTATACAATATAATATAATATATAATATGATATAATACGATACAATGGTATGTTATATAATATAATATAATATAATATAATATAATATAATATAATATAATATAATATAATATAATATAATATAATATAATATACAGAGGTGCGGTGGTTCAGTGGGTAGTTCTGTTGCCTCACAGCAAGAAGATCGCTGATTCAAGCCTCGGCTGTGTCAGTTGGCATTTCTGTGTGGAGTTTGCTTGTTCTTCCCATGTTCGCGAGGGTTTCCTCCAAGTGCTCCGCATTCCCACACAAATTAATGCGCTATAGGTGAAGTGGGTAAGCTAAAATTGTCCATAGTGTATGTGTGAATAAGTGTATGGATGTTTCCCTGTGATGTGTTGCAGCTGGAAGGGCATCCGCTGCGTAAAACACATGCTGGATAAGTTAGCGCTTCATTCCTCTGTGGTGACTATAAATAAATAAAGGGACTAAGCAGAAAAATAATAATATTATATTGTGCTGTGATTGTGTATATTTGTTGGCCCTTCTACACCCTAGCAACAGCCCAGATCCCTAGCAACTGTCTTATGTAGTAAAAGCTTTTGCACACGCAACCATCACTTACATAGAATGTGGACATTTATTTTAGTGATTTCTCTACACAAAAGCAGCTTATTTTGTTATTAAATGAACGTTCTGAGCTGGCTTTGTGTGGTTCCAGGTGGATAATACCGTGTGAGAGTTTTTCATGTTTGTAAATCTGTCACCTTACTAAAGCTCACCCCGTCACTTGGATTCATTTGAAATACTTTCTTTTCACAGTTCTCCCTGAAAACAGTTCCTCTTTAAAGTGCTTTTATAATTGGTGTGATTGGCTGTTCATTACGTCATCATGACACCATCAGACCAATAAGCATATAATAAGCACCAAAAAGCAATAAGCAATCACAAGAGAATCTGTGGACTTTTATGTTGCAATTTTTGCACTGTGAGTTTTGTAAAAACAATTCTGAAGGATTTATTTATTCATTCATTTTCTTGTTGGCTTAGTCCCTTTATTAATCCGGGGTCACCACAGCGGAATGAACCACCAACTTATCCAGCAAGTTTTTACGCAGCGGATGCCCTTCCAGCCGCAACCCATCTCTGGGAAATCTGAGGGATTTAGAGAAACTAAAAACATATCATGTGAAATAAAAAAATACCAATTTAACCTTTATTTAAGGTTTACAATGAAAATCCAATTACAAATTGTTTGGAAAACAAAGCTATAGTACTGTAAATGTCTCATATAATACATCTAATAATAGACAATATATTACATTGCAAACGGTATTACACAAAAATCATCTAAACCTTTGCATATTATTCAACAATATTACTAAAATTAATAAAAAACTCAACAATCATATATGTACGCTCATTTACATAAGTAAATAAACAGACTGAATGATCTGTGGGTGCAGATCCCATCTGGGTGTAGTAATAGTTCACATGACCACTGCTGTAACTTGGGTCATGAGACATCAAGGATCAAGACAGGCAACAGAAATGTTTTTCTTTACTACAGTACATGTGGTACAATTAACCAACATTAGCTTAAAGAAAGAAAGTGACTAATGTGTAGAATATATATTATAGCTCAGCCCCATAGCAGGAATCAGTGTTTGGAAGTTTTGACTTGAATAAGCTCATAGATATAGCTGCATGTCAGACCTCAGTGTCTGTAGCTGTGTTTTAGCAGGAGGGTCCCCTGGTGCAGCTGCTTGAAAGGGCTAATCATGAGGTTTATGTGGCTCACACACACTTATCTCTGTCTTTGCTGGAGTTACAGCCACTCTTGTCTTGAACAGGAGACCTCACAGAGCTGGATCTGATGTAGAGCCCATATATGTGAATTGAATAAGCTAAATTAGAAGTAGTGTATGAGTGTGAATGAGTGTGTATGGAGGTTTCCCAGTGATGGAAGGTCCCTCTGTGTAAAACATATGCTGGCGGTTCATTCCACTGTGGTGACCCCTAATTAATCAAGGGACTAAGCCGAAAAGAAAATGAATCATTCTAGTACACACTAGTACAATAGTGCTAATAATAATATAAAATATTAAGCACAAAAAATTACCAATTAAAAAAATAATCCCAGTTTACACCCTTTGTTGTTAAAGGGGTGGTTCACAATGTTTTTTTTAAAGGTTTGATTGTGTTTATGTGGTGCAAAACAATGTGCGTTCGTGATTCATTTGTAAAAAACTACGTTATTTGTTCACATATCTTACCTTCATTTTACACAGCTAACATGGAAACTACCATCATATTTTCTGGTTTCTCCTATAAGGCCTGCCCTCAAAGGGCCCTGATTAGTCAGCAAACCTAATGTTTTGTGATTGGATCGCATCGATCAAGATCACGAATCTTTCCAACCCGAGCTCATTCTGAAAACGTAGCCCCGCGGACATTTCTGGAGACCGCGATTTACGTGGCCGGAGGTACGTTTGGCTGCATTTCATTTTTCAAGCAAACGCTACGGGGCGGTGTGACGTCACTCCTCTTTGCGATTGCCGGCTGACGGCTCACCTCCTCCATGTGGAGGGTTTTCCTGCCACAACCAGTTTGTCCGGTTAGCTCATTGTGTTATGTCGGCGGTGCGGAGGCCCAGAGGCCCGGAGGAAGAGGAGACGGCCGTGTTCAATGACCTGGTTTGAGTCTGTGGAAGAGCGGTTCCAGAAATCAGGTAAGACAAAAAACTTAAATAAAGCGAACGAGTTTGTAACGGGGCGAGAATGCTGTGAAATTCGAAAACGCACGAGGGCTTTTCTTTTTCTGGAAGACTTTTGTAAATCGTCGCTTGGGTTTAGGGAAGAAGGAGGAGGAGGAGGGTGGCTAGGTCAGCCGATTGGCCGGCCGCCCAGTCAATCGTTCAGTCAGTCGGATCGATCACTCGACAGCAGCCTTTGGCGGCTTTTTATGCGAGAACAGTGGGGCCGCTAACGGCACACGCTCGCGAGAGGGATTCGAGACGCAAAAAAATGCACACAGCGGCCTCTCGCAGATTCGCAAAAAACAAAAACTGCACAAATACGTACCTCCCAGGACGTATTTCGCGGTCCCCAGAAACATCTGCGGGGCTGCGTTTCCAGAATGAGTCGAAACATACAGTGCAGAAAAAGGAATAAATAATATGATGTGGTATTTTCTTTATTCTGAAGACAACGGTTGACGAATACATGTGCCCAATAATGCATTGCTGTCCTGACTGAACTGCTGCTAACTTAATTAGTAAAACAGGTAGGGGAGGGGGCGGTGGTGGCACTCGGAATGTCTGTACATTATATACTCAATTATTTCAAATGTAAAACTCACGGAATGCTGACGCATACAGATACATTGCAGTCGCTGGTGACAATTGTGGAGGTTTAGAGAGAGAGAAAACGGATACATATGTTTGACAAACCGTTGTTTCTTGTTGTTTATATCCTTGTTTACTTCCTTATTGCGACACATAGCCTACAATGAATGTGCATGTAAGATATCAATTTCAATAGAAATACTTACAGTTTGTGGCTCACAATCCGCAGCTTTTCCTTTTATCGCAGGCTGAATCCAGCACTTAACTGCGACTAGTTGTACAAGCTGTCCTTTGTAAAATGCTTTGCACAGAGCGCTTTATCTTTTTATAATATTCTGGAACATAATTCAAATTAAACTGTAACCACTTCTCTCTTTGTGTCACGTCTCTTGGAAGGCCAAATAGTGAAACAGAACAAGATCCATGGAAATAGCAGCATTTGGACGGCATTTCCTTTCTCTACTAACGCGCCTGTGGCCACGCCCCTTTGCTGCGCGAGGTGTGTGCCCAGTAAATGCGCATAACCTGAAATGTTTGTGATCTCATTTGCTGTAGGCTTCTCTAAGCTAACTCTGTAAAAGCCAATGACTCCCTTTGCATTGACGTTTGAGCATCTTATATTCAGAGATATTGTTTATGTTCAAACAGCTACATTACACATCAACTAAAGTTTAAAATATGAAATTGTAGTGGACCACCCCTTTAAATTACTCCCTTTCTGTCATTGGTCAAAGAATAAGCCAGACCTAAAATATTCCTACACTGATTTTTAAGCCTAACTTTTTTTGAATGTGGTTTGTTTAGATTTATTTGATGAAATATTGCCCATTTGTTTGCGAGAGTTGTTCATATGCATCACAGGGAGTTGTATGATAAGAGTGAACATGTTCCTCATGCTCAGCAAGCAGGAAGAAACTCATAAGAACTTATGAATAATAAAGGCACATATGATTTGATATGGAATCACTGCAGCAGATGGAACGGAAATGCTGTTTCTGAAAGCTGATGTATAGATATATGTATGTGTATATGTGTGTGTGTGTCTTCATTCTTCATACCCATTCTATTCCACACACACACCCTGTCGTCCAATCACTGGCTGGCTCTTCTCTTTCCCCACCCCCTGTTGCTATGGAGACTCGGGAAGTCTTCCAGGTGCTTTTGTGCTTGGGAAATATAGCAACTTCTCCTCGTTTTTGTGTGTCCTCGCTCACATCTTCATCCTTCTTCTCCTCTTCCTTCATCTTCTGATCGCTGCCATTTTATATATTTATCATATATCACTCTGCCTTTTGTCCTATCTTTCCTTCTACATTCCTTCCCCCTCTTCATCTCTGTATCTTGATTTTTGTTTCTTGTTGTTTTCGGATGATCTTTTTTTTCTCTCTCTGCACACTGAGCAGTGAATGTCTTGTTTTCCTCCTCCACAACCTACAGAGATCTACATACAAGAGGTTTTATTTATTTATTTATTTTGCTTTGGTTAGTCACTGATCTTAGTCAGTCGTTTGTGCAAACATGGTGTTCAGTACAAGGTGTCAACAAGGGTCAAAAAGAGCATCATCTGGAAAACACGTTTGCAGAAACACATTTGTATACAAACGTCTGATAAACAGTGAAAACAGAGAGTGCGTAATCATTTAGATGTTGTTATTTTCATCTCTGCTGCTTTCCAAATGGCAAATAAAAAAAATCTGGAAAACATTTTACAATTTGGAATGAATGTTATACACTTACCGGCCACTTTATTAAGCTGTGGCGTTGATGCTCAATTGGTAACGGGCCCAAAGTGTGCCAAGAAAATATCCCCTACACCTTTACACCACCACCACCAGCCTGAACTGTTGATACAAGACAGGATGGAACCATGCATTCATGTTGTTGATGCCAAATTCTGACCCTAATATCTGAATGTCGCAGCAAAAATCATGACTCTTCAGTCCAGGCAAAGTTTTTCTATTGTCTATTTTTGGTCAGCCTGTGTGAATTGTAGACTCAGATCTGTTAAATGTTTTAAAATGACAGATTGTTGCTTTATATTAAATAATCTGCTAAAAAAAAAAATCAAGTTTAAGATTTTGGCTAAATGAAAGTGCAAAATGTTTAATGCCTTTGAGATGTGATCTGACTTTATCCTCCAATTCTTCATGCTATTTGATCCAGATTCACCGCTGTATCGGTGTGCATTAATCACTGCTTGCATTGACCTCTCAAATAGGGGTGTCTGTGATCCTTGTATGGTCTGAGTTGACTCAGATTTCAATTACTCTGTGTGCCATGGATTCATGCAAAAACATGACGGAGAATGTTTTACGGAAGATGTTTCAGTAACGCCAGAAGAAATTGCAAGATGTTGTGTCCTGGTACCACAGCCTGACCTTGTTTTGCCAGGAGAGCAAATGTTCTGACAGGATTAATTAAAAGAAAACAAATTAAAAGCCAGTTTTGTAAACATAAGCAAAAACAGCCTTAAAAATGTCGATGTCTCTTAGCTTCTGCAGTGTTTTATATATTTTTTAAAGATTCAAACTAAAAAATATTCCAAATCTAAAGTCTCATTTTGGTGTGTCTCAACAATCTGGCATTATTTTGGCAATAATGTTTTGCTGATTACACGTGTGATCTTATTAACATTATTAGCGATTTCTAATAACTTCATTCATTCTTTCATTTTCCTTCAGCTTAGTTACTTTATTTATCAGGGGTCACCACAGTGGAATGAACCGCCAACTTTTCCAGCATATGTTTTACACAGCGAATACCCTTCCAGCTGCAACCCAGTATTGGGACACACCTGTACACTTTCACATTTACTACGGCTAATTTAGTTTATTCTGTTCACTTATAGCGCATGTCTTTGGACAGTGGGGGAAACCGGAGCACCCGGAGGAAACCCATGCCACCACAAGGAGAACATGCAAACTCCTCACAGAATACTCAAACCAGCGACCTTCTTGCTGTTAGGCGACAGTGATAACCACTGAGCCAACGTCTCACCTTAAAGTAACTTAGGGTTAGGGTTATTCAGAGAGTCATTCTCTTATGATCAATTTAATAAAGTCACCCGCCTTCCTCCAAATTCTGAAACGTTTTTGAAAAGTTTACAAATCATTTGATTAAAATCATATCTAACTGTAAACAAGCGGTTGCAGGTCCTATGTTCAATACTTTGCTGCTGAGGGGGATTTTATTGTAGATTGAACATAAAACAATGCAAATTGAAATAGATTGAACATTAAACAATTAATTTGCCCCCCAAAAAACTGTTAATTCAGCTCATATTAGTTAAGTAGTTTCAACAACCAGCAAAAAAAAACAAACATTTTTTGAGTGTATGTGAATGGTCTCTAATAAGACACAGGGTTGTTGCTAGATCAAATATAGTTGCGGCCGAAAGTTAACGAAAATGATTTATTATTATTTTTTTAATTTCCCATTAATTGTATTTTATTAACGTCTACCTCCCCAACCATCACAGTAATGTAAAAACAGTAGTTGCACCGAGTATTATTCATGTTATCTATTAAATTACCCAATACATTTTATTTTTTAATGTCTCCCCCTACCCTAACCCAAAACTCAACCGTCACAGTTATGTAAAATTAATAATTATTGTTATAGAGTGTTATAAAAAATGCTGCTTTATTGATGTGCGTATCGCACTTCCGTATCCAGTGTAGAAATCTGAGGGGCGGGGGTGGGAGGTTGCGCGACGGATCTGAAGGGTGGGAAGGAATGTGGCGGAGAGGGGTGCGCAAAGTATGTGAGGACCAGGTTGGAGATGCACGGTTTTTGGGAGATTATCATTCGTTTGCGGGCATCGAGAAGTCTCTATGCATTTGAGGGAAACTCCCGGACCTTCTGGGAGACTTGGGATGTCTGCCAATAGCACATGTCTTTGGACTGTGGGGGAAACCGGAGCACCCGGAGGAAACCCGTGGCAACATAGAGAGAACATGCAAACTTTACTCAGAAATGGCAACTGACCCAGCTGGGATTCGAACCAGCGACCTTCTTGCTGTGAGGCGACAGTGCTAACCACTGAGCCACCGTGCCGCCTGTCCACACATATGTGTATATATATATATATATATATTTCAATTTCTTTATCAGATGACAAATTATTACTCATTTTCATTCAGAGTTTCAAATCTTTTCCTAATCTGTTTGTAACCGTCAAGCAATTTGGTTCCCACAGCATCTCCTCCTAAATTGTACAGAGTCTCTCAGTTCTTGTAAATGTTTCTTGCTAATGATTGTGGCCCGCTGGGAGCTTTCAGTCAGAGCTCTTGCAGGGTCACATTTGCATGGGAGCAGCTCGTGAAGAATCCTCCAGCTTCTGCTGACACTTTCCTGGAGTTGTTTTTGATTCTTAGAATGGAGGTTTACATTTGTTTGTGGGATCCTTAAAAATAATCTGCAGCTGTTTGCACTTAAAATCCCCCAAAGGAGCGGTCGTGGAGAAGCTACAGAAAATAAAGTGAATAAAATAAGCTCAGGATTATCAGAGATCAGAGATCGTGGTTTTGTGTTATTTTTTTAGTTTTTAGCATTTTCACTATTGACGGTATGGTGGTTTAGTGGTTAGCACTGTCGCCTCACAGCAAGAAGGGTGCTGGTTCGAGTCCCAGCTGGAGTTTGCATGTTGTCCCCACTTTGCCATGGGTTTTCTCCAGATGCTCTGGTTTCCCCCACAGTCCAAAAACATGCGCTAAAAGTGAATTGGCTGAACTAAATTGGCCGTAGTGTATGCGTCTGTAAATAAGCTTTTCACTCATCATAGCACACGTGCTGCTGATGATGTGACAATAAAAAGTGATTTGATTTGATTAGAGAATGTATGGGTGTTTCCCCTTAGTGGGTTGCAGCTGGAAAGGCATTCACTGTGAAAAACATATGCCGGAATAGTTGATGGTTCATTCCGCTGTGACGACCCCTGAAAAATTAGGGACTAAGCCGAAGGAAATTGGATTGTTACAGTACACCGAGGTCAGAACAGCTCAACTTATATTTGTTAAATTATTTCAAATCATAAATGAACCCGTTTAAACTGATCAAACACAATTATTTTGGCACAAAAAATGCTTCTCTAAAAAATGTTCAAATATTAAATTATTTAATAAATTATTTGTAAATTGACCTTAGTTTGCATTTCGGAAGTGTGCTCGTTTCTCCAATTGTTTTGGAATTGACAGTTGAACTGTCGCCTATGAGAGAAATGACTAGGAAAAACAAACAGCATAAAATTGCTCAACAAACAAGTTTGTTCATGACTATTCACTACTGGTCAAAATTATTATTTTTTTTTTAAAGAAAATTATTCTGTACAATCATTCGGCATTTATTAAATGTAAAAAAGTTACATTGTTAAATATTTATAAAAAATTAAATAACAGCCTTCTTATTGTACGTAGTTTCAAAGAAATTATTACTCCAGTCATTATTGCTTTTATTACTATTACCAATAATAATAATAATAATAATAATAATAATAATAATAATAATAATAATAATAATAAATAAATAATAAAAATAATAATAATAATAATAATAAATAAATAAATAAATAAATAAATAAATAAATACATAAATAATAATAATAATAAAAATAATAATAATAATAATAATAATATTTGAGTAATGAAGCTGAATGTTCATCTTTAAAATCACCGGAATAAATGATTAAATAAAATTATAATCTATGTATGAACAGGTTTTTATAGTGCAATAACATTTCACAATTTGTCCTGTATTTGTGATGATATAAATGCAGTCTTGGTGAGCAGGAGAAGCTTATTTTAAAATATTTAAAAATCCTACTGAGCCCACATTTTTGACCAATAGTTTTTTTTTTTACAGCTAACAATGACTGGAAGTCTCGAACCAATAACGTTCCAATGGCTGAAAAAAATAAGGTCAATTCTATAAAAAAACACTGTGAATTTATTCATTCATTGATTTTCTTTCAACTTTTTATCCGCGGAATGAACCACCAACTATTCCTGCATATGTTTCACACAGCGAATGCCTGCTTTAGGTATATAGTTTTGTATTATTTTCAGTCATTTGGGATGCAGTAACACACAGTCAGATATTTTGCTGAACTGATCCATCACTTTTAACGCTCATAAATGTTCATAAAAGTTCTCGTGCTGCAGGTATTAGGAGGTTTGCGGAAGGTGCAGCTGACCCGCAGTGAGGGGTTTGCATCTTTAATACACTAATAAACTTCATTGAAAAGAAAGAATGATTAATAAATCCATATGAAACCCTCTTATGAGTCCTTTAAAAGTCACGTCACGTCTTCGGTTTCACCATCAGGCATGCTTTGCACTTTTTCACACTACAAGCCCAACTGAACCGTGCTTTATCACACCTCTTGTAAACGGGCCAGGGCCGGCCAACTGAATCTTACCTGGGCATGATTAGGAGCCCTCACACTTCTAAAACGAGCCGGGAAACGGGGGTCAAATGTGCCTGGGCACGGTTCGAATAGCCTAGTGTGAGTACGCTCTAATAATTTGATTATACTAATTTGTTGTTGATGTTTCTTGTGTTGTTCCACAGATGCAGATACTCGACAAGTTCCCAATCGAGGGAGGGCAGAAAGATCCAAAAAAGAGGATTATCCCATTTCTTCCAGGTGATTTTTGGATGAAACACACACACACACACACACACACACACACACACACACACACACACACACACACACACACACACACACACACACACACACACACACACACACACAACACACACACACACACACACACACACACACACATGTAGGCATCCACACACACACTTACAGACACATTCAAAACACACACACACAAACACATACACATACACCCCCTTCTCCACACACAGACAGACACACATATAATCACACACATACAAACACAAACATACACAAAAACAAGTAAAATACACACACACACACACACACACACACATACAAAAACACAATTACAAACACATACACAGAAAGACAAAAGCCCCTTTCACACATACAGACCTTTCTGGAAAATTGCCGGCAATTTTCCGGAAAGGTTGTATGTGTGAACAGGTCCTTTTTGAAAATACCGGTAAATTCGTTCTGGCTATTTTCCGGAAAGAGAAGTTGTAACATTACCGGCAATTTGCCGGAAATCTGCGCTGTGTGAATGCAGAAGGAAGATTGCCGTAATTAGCGTGTGCATGTCTAGAACGTGCTGACGTGAGACGTCTGCTTTAGCCAATCACAACAGTCAGATGCATTTACGTCCGCGCGGTTTGTGAGAATAAAAGCCTTTAAATATTTTTCCAGACACATTTAGCTGCTAGAAGTTAGTCAGATCACGTTTATATTTTCTTCTTAATGCCAACTGTGTAAATAATCATCGATGAGATGCTTATGATAAGCCGTTGTTTGTTTACCTTCAAGCTTTGCGTGTGCCTGTGAAACAGCCTGTGAGTGCCTGCACGCACATATTATGAACATCTCGACATGCGAAAGTGATCCTGCGAAAGTTGTTCATAATATTGATCATCCACAGAGTTTGTAATTTAGTCAAATGTTTACAAATACAAGCGCAGCCGTTCAAAGCTCATTTGTGGTGAATGATGTCAGAATTTACCGGTATTTTGGAATGGATGTGTGAATGCTCTTTTCCGGAAAATTTCCGTAACGTCCTCACCTGTGTGAACAGCGCTTTTTTGAAAATACCGGTAAAGTCTTTCCGGAAATTTTCCAGATATTTACCGGTATCACTGTGTGAAAGGGGCTATTGACAAACACACACAAAAACACACACAAAAACACACACATACACCCCCTTCCCGCCACACACAGACAGACACACATACAAACACATACTTAGACATACACACACAAACACTAACACAAAACACACGCACACAGACAGTCAGACAGTCAGACAGACATACAAAAACATCCACACATACAAAACATCCACACATACAAAAACACACAAACACGCACACACAAAAACACACACATACACCCTCCTCTCCACACAGACAGACACACATACAAACACACACACATAGACACACAGACACACACAAACACAAATAAAACACACACACCCACACACACAAACACACACACACACATACCTCCATATCCACAGTGTCAGCAGATCTGTCCGCTATAAGTCATGGTTATGCTAGGATGGGGTCGTGCTTCTGTTCTTGACTTACACACACACATTTGCAGGAAGCACACTAGTCATTGAGATGAGCAGCACCGTTGCTGAAGAACACGAGCCATCAATAAGAAGAAAAGGAGGAGAGTGAGACAGAAACACAGAGAGATGGAGACAGGGCTTTTTTCTTGGCTTGCTGACGCAGCTGCTCTTTTCTCTGGATGTGTCGCGTGTGTGTGTGTCTCTCTCTTTTTTCTCTCCATCTGATTCTTTCAGTTTGTTCATCTCTCTTTCTCTCAGTATGAATGCTTTCGCTCTGACTAGCACTGGCTATCCAATGGATCTAAACTGGAATGCAATGTAATTGGTTTAGATTACTGGAATATTAAGTGGATTATAAAAGCCATTGTGAGGATTTGTAAGGGAATATTGGGGTGTCAGGTGGCAAATCATTAAATCTATGCTCTGTCTCCATTTAATTCCAGTCTGATTGTTGGACTCCAGTGGGACGGCGGAGTGGGACAGATTAGATTTCCTTGTATTCACACATAAGAGTTGAAGTCAAAATGATTTGTCCTCTTGTGAAATTTGTTTTCCTTTTTAAATATTTCCTAAATGATGTTTAACAGAGCAAGGAAATTTTCACTGTATGTCTGATAATATTTTTTCTTCCGGAGAAAGTCTTATTTGTTTTATTTCGGCTAGAATGAAAGCAATTTTTCTTTTTTTTTAAACACCATTTTAAGGTAAAAATTATTAGCCCCCTTAAGCAATTTTTTTCAACTGTCTACAGAACAAACCATCAATATACAATAACTTGCCTAATTACCCTAACTTGCCTAGTTAACCTAATAAACCTAGTTAAGCCTTTAAATGCCAATTTAAGCTGGATAGAAGTGTCTTGAAAAATATCTAGTCAAATATTATTTACTGTCATTATAGCAAAGACTAAAAAAATCAGTTATTAGAAATGAGTTATTAAAACTATTATGTTTAGAAATGTGTTAAAAAAATCTCTCTGTTAAACAGAAATTGGGGGAAAATAAACAGTGGGCTAATAATTCAGGGGGCTAATAATTCTGACTTCAACTATATATATATATTTATACATGTATACATATATGTTGACTGGCATGTATGCAGTCGACACGCATAAAGGAAAATAGGAAGAGCGAAATAGTTTGTCTCCTTATCATTCCTTAAAGTCTCCGGGTAAACGCTGGGACACCTGGCACCCGTCACAAAACCGATGGCAACAGAGAAATATTGTAGACTGTAATAAACTGTAGGGAGAGATATCTCTGTAGACAAATGGCATTTCATGTCACATTCAACCTTACAATCTTAAAGTGTGAGCAAAATCAGCTGTTTTATCATCACTTTAGAAATTACGCTATAGAGAGTTATTTAAACACTAGCTCTAAATTGACGTTGGTGAATTAGTAACGGCTTCTGCTGTTCTGACGTCAGCTGCAGATGTGAATGATTGGCGGAAGAAAGTAGTTCCTAATACAAAAGGGCTTTAGACTCTCCGTGTTGGATTTTCTTTTTTATATACACAATTGTGCCATCGAACTGTTGTACAAACGCAATACCACACTCATAGCAGTGCGATATGGCCTGCGAGCTCGTGCCAAAGCACGCCTCTCACCAGTGCTGATATACAGCCATATCGCACTGCTACTGTACGAGTGTGATATTGCTCGTATATACATACATATGTATGTATGGGGCTGTCTAAATTAGCACGTTAACGCATGTGTTAAATTTGATATATTTAACACATTAAAAAATAATGCAAATAATGCAGTTGCCGTTTTTTTTTTTTGTTTATTTCTGTTTTGGCTGACGTGTGTTCATAGAGGCGACATAGGCGTCCGCCTTGGGCAGCAGAATAGTGACCGAACCCCCCGGTCCTCACTTTCATCGGCTACACCCACCCCCTCAGGGATTCAGCAGTTCACTTTCATTCTGCATATTTTCATTCATGATGTTTTAATGGAATTTGAAACCGCATGGCCAACAGAAAGAAAAACCTCCGCATTTCGGGACTCGGGTGATCTTTTAAGGTAATCAAAAATCGCTGCTTACATAGTAGACTATTAATCAGTATTATCTTAATCATAAAAGTGGAGGGATGGTGTCCATGTAAATGTACTCAGTGAAAGTGGCAGATGGAAGTCGCAAGCTGTCAAAGACAGCCTTATTCTCTGCCTTTAAGCTGCTTCCATGAGCCCTCACATTTCATAAGTTTGACGTGTTTCCCCCCTACATGCAACTTTTGTAAAGCGTCTTCTTCACGTTGTTGTGTCAGAATCCTTGTGAAATATAGCCATACTTTAGAACGCTTAGTTTAAGCAAATTTAATGACCGCGCGCGCGCGTGTGTGTGTTTGTGTTTCTATTCCACTTATAATCCAACATGGAAATAATTTTTGTGTTATTGGTATTGATTGTTTTGAAATTCAAATGGCACTTAGATGCCTGTGTTTTTATTTCTGTAATACAGCATTACGCGATTAATCATGAATGATTAATTACTAGGGATGTAACAATATTGTAAATACCGTCATACCGCAATAGTAATTTTTTTCAATATTACTGTAGGCGCATAACTCAATAAAACTATATTTCTGAGAAAAGTTTGCTCAGGCGATTGAAGCGAACGGGAGGTATCGGGAACTACAATTCCCATCAGCCTAGGCGTGGCAATCATCCTTTGCGGTCTGATGTCACTACAGATCCAGTAATGCGGAAATGGAGTGTTTTGCTAGTAGCGGGGAAGAAAAAGAGCTGGAAATGATCAAACCTAAAGCGGGTTTTAAATCGGATATGTGGAAGCATTTCGGTTTCTTTCTAATGCTAATTTGTATGTCATTGATATGTTTAGTGCTAAGGTAAATAAATACTTTTGGCACTTTTTTTGAGTCTTTTCATTAGTTTTGTTTTTCCTGTAAATTATTCAATAAATACCGTACCGTGCCATTCATACTGAGGTATTATCGTACCGTGAAATTCTGATACCGTTACATCCCTATTAATTACGTTTTGTGATATATATATATATATATATATATATATATATATATATATATATATATATATATATATATATATATATATATATATATATATATATTTTTTTTTTTTTTTTTTTTAAGTTTTTGCCAATTATACAAAATTACATAAGGCTGTTTCTGCCGTTGGAAAAAAATTATGTATGATTTAATTCAAGTAGATAATTTGCTCCTTTATGTACGACATCTTTTTTTTGTTTGTTTCACAGTCTGAGTTTCTAAATTGTGCTTTTTTTTCAATTGTGACTTTATTTCTTGCTATTGATGCTGATGGTATTCATATCTTGGAAAAGTTACCGGACATGGCTAAAACATACCATGCTTATCTTTAGATTTTTTTTGATTAGATTAGATTAGATTCAACTTTATTGTCATTACACATGTACAAGTACAGGCCAAGGAAATGCAGTTTAAGTCTAACTTGGAGTGCAGTAGCAGCAAGTGCAGGGTATTGGTGTAAGTTATAAAGTGCAATTATAGAAAACTATGGTGATATTTACAGATGGATGTACTTGAATTAGCCATGATCAGAGATTTACAGTAGATGAATATATGTACAGATTGCTATTAATAATCAGAGGTATGGAGATAGATATGAACATAATTAGAAATGTATATGTACAGTGGGTATGTACAATTCAAGATGAACTAGTGCAACATAGTGTGATGCATATTAAAGACTCATTTTGTCAGTCTTTAAGATTTTATGAAACATTCTGCAAGGTAATTTGCACATTTTCCCCCCTCAGTCTTCTGAGTTTATTTCTTGCGGTTGTAGCTAATGTAGTTATAACCTCCAAAAAAACTTTTAAATGATGTTAGAGTTTATGGATTTGAACTAAAAGCTGCAACATTTTTGTTTTGCATTCATCTGTCTTTTCTAGCACACTGCTAAGTGTCTCTGAGTGTTTTCTTGAGCTTGAGAACATGACAGCTGGAGTTTGGTGCTATAGGGTGATTTCATCTCCTTCAAACTGTCTGAAGCTGATTAAGATGTTCCAGATCTCAAGAAGAACACATGGCGTTTCTCTAAATGCACTGGGCTTTTCTACAACAGTGAAAGTTATTTTTTTTCTTCAGTCAAATCAGTATTTGTGAATAGTTTCACTGGCACAACAAGTAGCTATTTAGATTTGTTTACTCATATGTTTTTTATTAAATTTTGTGAATAATTTTATTTTATTTGTCAACTTTAATTTAACTTTCATATTTTTCTTTAATTTAATTTAATTTAATTTAATTTAATTTAATTTAATTTAATTTAATTTAATTTAATTTAATTTAATTTAATTTAATTTAATTTAATTCCTCCAAGATGTCTGAAGCAGATATCAAAAAGAAACATATTATTTTATTTTATTATTTTTTAATTTCTTTTCTTTTTCTTTTTTATTTTCTTTTCTTTTATATATTATTTCCACCAAAATTTCTGAAGCTGATTGATGTTCCAGATCTCAAAAAGAGACATGGCATTCCTCTAAATTCACTTAGCTTTTTTTTTTACAATTGTGAAAGATTTTATTTATTTTTATTTTTTTTAGTCAAGCCAGTGTTTGCAAACAGATTAACTGGCAACACCATGAATATGACAATTAGGTATTTAGGTTTAACTATTTATAGGTGTATATTAATATGTATTTTTTTTGTAAAATAATTGTTTACTTGTCAACTTTTATTTTACTTTCAATCATTTAATTTAATTTAATATAATAATTTTTTTATTTAATTAAAATTGATTTATTTTTCTTAAAGACAGGTAATCTGATTTGTGTATAATCTGTTCAATTATTTTATTATTATTATTATATTAGTTAAATTATAATTTTTTTAAGTTAACTACTGCCACATAAATAATGTTACAGTACCTTGGCAAAATTATTTTACACAAAAAACCTTATAATACACTTGATAAAAGCACTCATGTAGATCTCTTTAATTATTCTTACAAGATTTCCAGGAGTAGACCATGCATTTGATTTTGTCTTTTATTTTAAAGGCAAAATCCTTTTCCGACGAAGTCATGTAAGAGACGTGGCCATGAAGAGACTACGCTTTATTGACGACTATTGCAGAGTAAGTCTCTCATTTCCTTCCTTCCTTCCTCTTTGTCAGAGCTTTTGTTTTTTTGTCCTCTTTTATTTTCTTATCTAATATGCGTAGGCTATATTACTTTATTTAGAAAGCCATTAACATGTAAGAGGTTCTATGCAGCTTTGTCCTTCAACAAACACTGTTTATGTTTGTGTCACATGTTGTCATGGGGAAGTGCTATTCAGGACATCATTAAAAGTGTTGTTATTGCTTTGGCGTGCCTCAGGGTTCAGTATTAAGCCCATTTTCTTTTTTGAAAAAGTTATTAAGGAGCTGTTTATGTGTTTACTGTGATTATGTTAAAGATACTATAATGGGCAATGTTGCAAATCACACAATTGTGAAAGCATAATCCTAAAAACAAACTACTTTATTTCACTTTTCTGACTTTATTTCTTAAAGTTGCATATTTATAGGTTTTCTCATAATTGTGGCTTTATTTCTTGGAACTCAAAAGTTTAAAACACAATTCTGACCTCAGAGTTTTTACTTTTTTTAGTCTCAGCATTTATATTTAGTTAGTAAAGTCACAATTGCAGAGCATAGACAAAGAATTCTGTCTGCAATGCTGTGTTCACACCAGACACAGCATGTGCGAATAAATGTAAATAGATTTCACGTGTAAATAGACTCGTGAACATATTGAGTTTACTTCTTTGATTCACACGTCAAATTTGCTTCAGTCACGCATGACATTCAAAAACAATAGACGCAGATTCCCATCATAGGCGAAGCTTCTGTTTGCCTGGTGACTCTAGCTTTATTGCTAAATGGCTAACATGGATGTTATTGAGAGAATAGCTGTGTTTATGTGCTTTAGCAAGGCTGAAAAACAGCGTAGATTCATTTGGCGCCATGTCTGAATCCACTAGATCCTTTCATAGGTGCACCCAGCTCTGTAAGTTCTCCAGAAACTTTCCAGCTTTCAGCTGGTAGCAGTTTAATGAGCTGTTGTTCGTTGTCAGCAAGAAGATTTTCCCTCTGGACACCAACAACAGGCACTAGGTCATAATTACGGCCCTACAAGAGCAAGCTCCTAATTAGTTAAGTGCAGACTTTCCAACTCGAGCAATCTACGTGTTAAGCATATCAAGTGCGTTAAACATGCAAAATGCTCAAGATACGCTGCTTCATTACAGCGAATCGCGTCATTCGCACAGCTATATTTCAGCGAATCACATCATTCACACCACTTCATTCGAGCGAATCACGTCATTCGCACCGCTTCATTTGAGCGAATTGCGTCATTCACACCACTTCATTTGTGCAAATAATGTCCTTCACACTACTTCATTCGCGCAAATCGCATCATTTACAGTGCTTAATTTGAGCAAATCACGTCATTCACAACACTTCATTCGAGCGAATTGCATCGTTCACACCACTTTATTTGTGCGAATCACATCGTCACCGCCTCAATTAAGCGAATCGCGTCATTAAATACGTTTTATTCAAGTGAATCGCATCATTAACACTCATTCATTCGAGCGAATTTCGTCATACGCTTCCTCATTCGAGTGAATCGCTTCATTCGCACCACTTCATTTGAGTGAATCTCGTCATACGCTTCCACATTCGTGCGAAACGTGTCATTCACACCACTTCATTCGAGTGAATTGCTTCATATGCTTCCTCATTCGAGTGAATCGCGTCATTTGCACCACTTCATTTGAGTGAATCTCGTCATACGCTTCAAGATTCGAGCGAAATTTGTCATTCACACCACTTCATTCGAGTGAATCGCTTCATATGCTTCCTCATTCGAGCGAATCACGTCATTCGCACCACTTTATTCGAGTGAATCGCATCATACGCTTCCTCATTCGAGAAAATCCCGCTGCAGGATGTCTGTGCCCTTGAAGCTTCATCTGTTTCTGGTGTGAACGCAGCATAAGATATATAGCAAATGTGATAAAGTTTGCAATAACCATTTTCATTTTAAATGGTTATTTACTTTGTCCACTACCTCATACAATTATTTTAATTTGACTGTCTGTGGTCATTTAAATTCCAGGATGTCTTCGAAAAAGAGTATGGGTTTAACCCCAGCATCCTGGCCAAATTTGCCCACTGGCCTCTGTCAATCATGGCCTCCTAACCCTCCCATATCATAATCGGCTTCATCGCTCTGTCTCCTCTCCACCAATCAGCTGGCGTGTGGTGTGCGGTCTGGTGCAAAATGGCTGCCATCGCATCATCCAGGTGGATTCTGCTCACTGGTATTGCATGAGGAGATTCCTTCCAATGTGTAAAGCGTTTAGATTGTCCAGAAAAGCGCTTAATAAATGTAAGGAATCATTATTATTAAGTCTAGTCAACTAAATATGCATAATGCAGCTTGCTATTCTTAGAAATGTGTGACCCTTTATATAAAATGCTGAATTTAAACTATTTAGTGTACTTTCAAGACCCCTCAACCTTTTGTTTTGACTTCCTCTAGGGGGTTTCAAGACATAAATAACAGTGTCAGATCCTCACAAACCACAAATAATATACACTTTGAGTTTTATGCATGTTTGTCACGTTTGAGAGCGAATTTGCCTCATTATCGCATAATATCTGCCATCTTGCTGAAATCTGATTATGCTAATGTGCCGAACAACAAAATTCCCTCAACACAAACAGAAATGAGTCTGTGAAAGGCTTTGACACACACAACACATTCAGTTACACAAGTATACAAATGACAACAAGCACTTTGCCGGTAGTCGTAGCTAACCCAATAACAGCCCTAAATTACTTGAAGGGATTTTAATGACTTGTTTCTTTATCTTTTCCCCTCGAGTGTCTTGTATCTTTCCCTTTCCTTCCCCCTCCTTCCTGTTGGAATAGAGACCACTTTTTTTAAACAACACACACACACACGCACACACACACACATACAGAGACAGTGGATGTAAACAAACACAGAGGCACACTCAAATGGAGAGCAGCTGTTAAACTGAGCTGAGATACGGAGCATTATGGGATGTCTTGGATGGTGCTGTTGTGACAACAATCTCCATTACACTCACATAAAGGATGTCACTTTAGAACCTAAAATTAAACATCCTTCTGATGCTCATCACTAGTGTTACATCCATTATTAATTGCATATTTAAATATGTGATGAGAGAATGAAACACACACAGAAATATTAAAAAAAAAACTGAATAATATTGACTGGAAATAAAAGTTAGTTTCTAAAAGTTAGTGTTTAGTTTATGTACAGTTAGAACAGGAGATGTGCTATGTTATTATATTAAATTATATTATATTATATTATATTATATTATATTATATTATATTATATTATATTATATTATATTATATTATATTATATTATATGTTTATATATAATTATTTACATTTTAATTTATTTGTATATATTTAATATATTATTTAGCACATTGAATTAAAGTGTTGATTTAAATTAATTAAATTTTTATTAAAATTTTTATTTTATTTTATTTCATTTTATTTTATTTTATTCTATTTTTATTCTATATTTTATTTATTATATTATATTTGTTTTTTATTTTATTCTATATTTTAATCTATGTTATATTTTATTTTTTATTTTATTTTATTTAATTTCCTCCTAAATGTCTGAAACCGATTAAGATGTTCCAGATCTCAAAAAGAGACATGGCATTACTCTTAATTCACTGAGCTTAATTTGAGAGACATGAATTGAATTGACCTTTTATGATTTATTTTATTTATTTCTTGCATTTTTTATTTTTGTTTTTTAGTTTAAAAATTGTAAATTGTGGTCTAATATTTTTACATGATACAATATTATTATAGTTTTACCTTTCTAAAATAAAGGACTAAACTAACAGAGATTTATTTAAAAGTGCCCTATAATGAAAATCTGGGTATATACAAAGGCATAGTAGAATAATAAAAGATTAGTAACTGGTATCATATAAGTCTCAGACTCCAATTTTTCCTCGTTCTCATGTAAATTCTACGAGTGTAAAACCCGGTGGATAACAGGCCAATCAGAAGAAATTACTCTGATTGGGTTTATATTTGTTCGTGTTCAGCGTATATCAGGCTGTGTGTGTCTGAGCTCAATAATTTTCACGACACAAGTCATATATGCTCAATCATAGACTAATCTAGATCTAACTAGATCTAATTCTATGAGTATTTTGTGAAGTAATAAATGAGCTTATTAAATCGTTTCTGGAGATTTTTTAAACTTACCAATGCCATAAACCTAATATGTACTGTAGATATCAGAGAACAGTTTAACTTATTAAACCAGTGCAGTATATGGCACCTTTAAGTTGACAGGTGATCATGTAATTTTTTTGCAAGTTCAGCAATATTGTATTTAAATTTATTATTGGAAGTTGTATTTTACTGTTTTTATTATTTACTTTATTTTTTATTACACTAAATTAAAGCACACAATTGGCAGCCAGTTTAACTTAAATCAACATTTAATTATGCGACAGTTGATTGTATGACATTTAGATAACTAACTTCCTCCAGATTTCCTCTGTCCCTTCCCTGTAAAACAGAGAGAGAGAGAGAGAAAGAGAGAGAGAGAGAGAAAAAGAGAGAGAAAGGGACGAGTCTTTGAAGAGCTCAAATGTAGGATGTTTACTAGCTATTTCCTGTAAAAGCCTTAATTAGACAAACCGTCTCCATTTAATTGCATTGTGTTCTTCAAAGATAAATAAATAACAGCATTTTTCTCCAGGGATTCTTCCCTCTCCCTCTCCCGCTCCTTCCGTTTTCGTTTTTTTTCCTTCTTCCCTCTGTTCTTTCAATAATTTTCACATCGTGTTTGAGAGCTTGTAAAGCAGTTGAAACAGGCTGAATTTGTTAGACAAATGTTTAAGTGATGTATTGAAGCAAAATCACATCTTTATCACAGAACTTTAAAGGGTTCTTATGTAACCATTTGTATGGGACCCTTTGGTTCTTTGTTTATGTAAAACTCTTTGAATTGCCACTGTGTATAAAATGTGCTATATAAATAAACTTGCCTTGCCTTGTATGGGACTTGGTTGCTCTATCAAGGAAGCTAAAGACCATGGCCCCGAGCATCTGTTGTTAGAGCAGGTCAGAGAAGTGAGGTTTACCTGCATAGCACTTCACTAGCTGGCCTCTGTTACACTCCCCCCCCAAATCTCACTCCCATCCCTGACAAGCCCCCACATGTAACCCACTGGTCCTACTTCACCCAACCCATGCTGAGCTTGTATCGAACCGGCAACTTTACGCATGGGAGTCAGTTGCTCTGACAAGGTGGCTAAAGACCATGGCCCCTAGAATCTGTCGCTAGAGCACCTTTTAGAGGTCCGAGGAGTGAGGATTACCTGCACAGCACGTCACTAGCTGGCTTCTGTTACACTCACCTCCAAATCTCAGTCTCATCCCAGACGAGCCCCCACGTGTAACCCACTGGTCCTATTGCACCCAACCCACGATGAACTGGGATTGAACCGGCGACTCTCCGCATGGGAGTCAGTTGTTCTAACATGGAGACTAAAGAACATGGCCCCTAGTGTTTGTCACTAGAGCACCTTTTATAGGTCAGAAGAGTGAGGTTTATCTGCACATCACTTCACTAGCTGGCCTCTGTCACACTCAACACCCCTCCCCCAAATCTCAGTCTCATCCAGGTCACTCCACCAATGTAACCTACCAGTCCTACACCACTCAACATGCTCCGTGCTGGGATTGAACTAGCGGCTATTAGTATGGAAGTAGGTCAAGTAGCACATAGCATCAAGGAGGCTCAAGACCTTGATCTCTGGCGTCTGTCCCTAGAGCACCTTATATAGTTTTTTTTTTTACACTCACCCACCTAAACCTCACTTTCATCCGGGTCACGGCACCAATGTAACCTGTTGGTCTTACACCACCCAACCCACTCCGAGCTGGGATCGAATCAGCAATTCTTTGTATGGGAGTCAGGTGCCCTATCAAGGAGGCCTCTATTGTCTGTCACTAGAGCACCTTTTAGAGGTCAGAGGAGTGAGATTTACCTGCACAGCACTTCACTTGCTGTTACAAGTATGATAAAAATGTGACTTTATCCCTGGTTTAAATGCTATAATAGGATTCAGTTGTTATAATTATGTCCAACTGACCAATTTATAACACAGGGAAAAGGTAAACCAATTTCTTTGAAAGTATGTCAAAATATGAGCCATTTAGTTTTCGATTCTACAAGCAGGATCGTATTATATTATTACTGCTGCTTTATCTGTATGTTTCCACCCACATCACCACTGCAGCTGTTTAACATTGATCCTAACATACTGCAGCAGTTCGACATTTAATGTCTGTACCAGAAAAAAAAAATAGAATGTTTTGTCATTGGATGTTTAAAACAAAACAAAACAAAAAAGTGTGTTTGTCTTAATTTTTTAGAGTTGAATTACTGTGTACAACAGCACATTTTGAGCTTGAAATGAGAAAAATACAGCCACAATTGTGAAAGACAAGTCCAAAAATGACTTGAATAAAGCATCCCCTTTGATTATGTTTTCATTTGCTGAATTTAATTTAAGACGACTCTATAATGGTCTGTTTTTCTGTCCGCCAGGCACTGGTGCGGCTTCCTCCACAGATCTCTCAGAGTGAGGAAGTCCTGCGCTTCTTCGAGACCAAACCAGATGATATCAACCCCCCTGTCGAGTGAGTGTCTCACGCTCACACATAAAGACACACACGTTTGTTGGTTTTGGTGGTTTATAAGGCTTCTCCATAGGC
Organism: Danio rerio; assembly: GCF_052040795.2. Lineage (NCBI taxonomy): Eukaryota > Metazoa > Chordata > Actinopteri > Cypriniformes > Danionidae > Danio > Danio rerio. Next base: position 50,036,557 of record NC_141021.1, read on the forward strand.
GTAAAATATTTTATACTGTAGGAACCGCTGATTATATGGCCCTACTCCTAAATCCAACCCTCAAACCCAATTTGAATGTTAAAAGACATTGTAAGTATGATTTTAAGCTTTTTGATTTACAAGGACATCAGGCGTGTCCCTGTAAACCTCCATAATAGATGAATCTTCTAACTACTTATTTAAAAAGAGTTGAATTAATACAATTCTTTTTTTTTTTTTAGGACAACTTAATTGTTTTATGTTCAATCCACTTTAATTTGTATAAACAATTTTGTCAACTTAATCAATTTGTGTTGGGACAACACAACCATATTTTACAGTGTAGAGTACAACTAGGTCATACCCATGTCGTTATACAAAAAAGCTGTCCTTGTAATCCACTAAAACCAGTACACACACACACACTGACTTATGCATGGAGTTTTGAGTCTCCTGCCGTATTTACATGTTTTTACTTGATTTGATTTTTATAATTTTATTCTCAAAAATGTTACTTCTTTATCTTAAGAGAGCGTGTGTGTGTGTGTGAACTAAGGTGCAAATGTGTGATGGAGAAAGAAGCGTTTTCTTCATTCTCAGGCTTTAAGTTAATCACAGTGATGGCATTGTTTAATTAACACTGATGCGGATATGTAGAGTCTTCTGAGAGAGAGAGAGAGAGAAAGAGAGAGAGAGTGTATGTGTGTATGTGTGTGAGCGTCTTTCCCCAGGCTGCTCCATAATTAGCTCTTGTGAATCCTGTGGAAATTTTAACCAAAAAGAATTAAATTCAGAGATGAAAGACAGGAGGAAAAAATATGAATAGAGAAGGTTTTTTTTTTTTTTTTTTTGTTATATACTATTTAGATGTTTCCCAAAGGTTTGGGGTCAATAAGACATTTTTTTGCATACATTTTATACACATTTTGTTGTTCAGCAAGAACACATTAAATTGATCAAAAGTGCCAGTGAACACTCTCAGAAAAAAAGGTTCAAAATCTGACAGCTTTTCAAAAGGTACATTTTTGTTTCTAACAGGTCAAGTCAAGGACTATTTTGTGGTTTCTGCCTGGATTTTGCCTACCCAAATTTAAAAGCTTCACATATCCACATGCAGAAGTGCAAATGCAAAAGTTTGACATTAATATATGGTATTTGACTCTGTGTGGTCTAGGTTGCTGTAATTAGTTTTGTTGGTTCCTGCACATATCTCTATCATAATCTGTGCAAACGTTATTCATTCCAATTGATGAGAGAATGAAACCACTTATGGGTTTTGGGCCAGTACGGATCTTTAAAATTTTAAGAATGCAGAAGAAAATGAAGTACTGCATATGCAGAGTTTAAGAGATAAATATTAATACTTAAAAAGTACAAATATTTACCACACAGTTACTTATTGGCACAAAAGTGAACCTTACAAGTACAAAAGGGAACATTAAAGGTGCTACATGTACAGTACAAAAGTGAACCTTTTGAAACAGGCTCATTGTAAAAATCTACTCCAGTATACATTTCTTGAGATCTCGAATTATGTAGCCAGAGCTATTTACGGCTAATTAAACTATTAAAATGAACGCTATGGGGCGGTATAACGCTGCCAATGGCTTTTTTCTTTTCGCACTACCAGCTGACTACCTATCTCTGTGTGGACAGATTTTCAGCTGTTGCCAGTTTGCCCACTAGCTCGACATGTAAAGTATACAGCGGACTTGAGATGCAGAGAGGAATTACCCATGATGACAGGGTTCGAGTCCAGAAAAGCATTTATAGCAAAAACCAAAAGCCAAAAATTAAATTAAACAAGTAAATAACAGGGTAAGAACGTGGTAAGATCTGTTAACGTGGTAAAAATCAGGAGTCCAAGGGCTTTTCTTTTTCGGGATTGCTTTTGAAAACATTATCAATTGGGTTTAGGGAAGGGGGTGGGTGGGGCAATTGGTCGGTCAGTCAGTCAGTCAGTCAGTCAGTCAGTCAGTCAGTCAGTCTGTCGACAGTAGCCTTTGGTGGATTTACGTAAGGACAGCAGGCGTGAATGTTACTCGTGAGAGAAATTTGAGATCTGAAAAAGCATACACAGCGGCCTCTGGTGGATTTGCAAAAACAAAAACTGAACAAAACGTAGCTCCTTGGATGTATTTAGCACTCTCCAGAAATGTATATAGGGGTACGTTTCAATAGCGAGCCTGGGTTGTTTTAAAAAGGTATCACTCCAGTGAAAGATTTTGTACCTTTATTTCTTTATTTTTAAAGACATTTCTAAAGTTACTTTTACGGTGGCGCAGTGAGTAGCACAATTTCTGTGTGGAGTTTGCATATTCTCTCCGTGTTCACTTGGGTTTCCTCCGGGTGCTCTGGTTTCCCCCACAAGTTAGGAGAATTGAGTAAGCTAAATTGGTCATAATGCATGTCTGTGAATATGGATGTTTCCCAATGATGGGTTGCAGCTGGAAGGGCATCCGCTGTGTGAAACATGCTGGATAAGTTGGCGATTCATTTCACTGTGGCAACCCTAGATTACTAAGGCACTGAGCCGAAAAGAAAATGTATGAATGAATGAGCTCAAAGAATCTTTAAGTGTTTTGTTTCCACAAAAATAGACATATAGTACACAGAAAAAAAATATTCATTGGATTTACTCAATTTTTTTCAAAGGTGGGTGGTTGCAAACAATTTATATGGGCTAAATTTAAACAAACAACTTGAATTTAGTAATTTATATATATTTATAGTATATTTATAATTAGTAAATTAATGTAATTTAATTTGTTCAAATTCAACCTATATAAATAGTTTGCAACCACTTACCTTAAAAAATTGAGTAAATCAAATTAATCATGTCTAATCACATGCAATCACATATACAGATATAGAGAACATGTAGTACAGGTAGTCATTATTTAGATTAATAACCATGAATTAATTCAATAATTAATTTAATAATAATAGAGGCTGCATTAGTGTTATACTATTCAGTCTCTCATGCTGTCTTGTTTGTTTTTAATCTCATGTTGTCAGCCTTGCTTTCAGTAGTAGTGGAACAAAAAAGAGCCTGAGAGCATTAACGTTCATCCTTGCGTCTTCAGATTTTTCTCTTCTTCTTCTCTACTCAGAGCTGTCCGTCACATACTCCTTTTACATTCCCTGCTATTCTTTCCCTCTGTCTGGATTTTTCCCCAGTGATGTGGAGTAGGCAATCTATTTTCACGTTCAAAACACATTCATCATATGCTGCAGCAGCTACACACACACACACACACACACACAGCTCACTCTTTACAACCACGCTGTAGCAAGAAAAAAAAACTGTCTTCATTTTGTCTGTCATCTCCAGTGCAGCCTTGAACACTCATGACTGTATGTAGCTCTTCATGACTGTGGTCCTCTGTTACACTGAAATATGAGTGTGTTTGTGTGTGTTCATGTTTGTAGAGTGAAAAACACACCTTACTAGATGCTATCAAGGACATGCTAATATGAACTTCATCCATATTTTTGACACTGTCCCCACAATGCATTATAAATTATTCATATTGCATTTGAAGCGCAAGGTGATTGCTTTACAACTTGTGTGCTCCTGAGGTCAAAGAGACTTTGAATAAGACTACTAGGTGTTTTTTGGAATATAAAGAATTTGATTAGTGTGTAGGCACGATGGCTCAGTGGTTAGCACTGTCACCTAACAGCACAAAGGTCGCTGGTTCATGTCCCGGTCTGGCCAGTTGCCTTTTCTGTGTGGAGTTTGCATGTTCTCCCAGTGTTGGCGTAGATTTCCTCTGGGTGCTCCTGTTTCCCCCACTGTCCAAAGACATGCGTTATAGGTGAATTGGATGAACTTAATTGGCTCTAGTGTGTGTGAATGAGAGTGTTTGGATGTTTCCCAGTACTGGGTTGCAGCTGGAAGGGCATCCACTACATAAGTTGGTGGTTCATATGTTGTCTAATGTCCAATGACATCCCTAATTAAACTTACTTGACTAGTTACCCTAATTAACATAGCTAAGAATTTAAATGACACTTTAATTGTCATTTAAATAGAGCTGAATGCTAGAACCTCGCAAAATAACTAGAAAAATTCAAGAAAGACATTAGTAAGAAATTAGTTACTTGAAATAAGGAATTGAAACTATATATTTTTTTCTTTTCTAACCGAATATTAACCGTTAACTGGTCAAGCTAATATTAAAATATAATTTAATAAAATAATAATTGACATGGGCGACGCAATGGCGCAGTAGGTAGTATTATAGTACATAGGTAATATTAATCTGGGGTCGCCACAGCGGAATAAACCACCAACTTCTCCAGCATCCCATCTCTGGGAAACATCCACACACACATTCACACACACACTCACACACTGCAGACAATTTAGCATACCCAATTCACCTGTACCGCATGTCTTTGGACTATGTGGGAAATCGGAGCACCCGGAGGAAACCCACGCGAAGGCAGGGAGAACATGCAAACTCCACACAGAAACGCCAACTGAGTGGAGGTTCGAACCAGCCACCTTCTTGCTGTGAGGCACCAAATTACTGTGCCACTGCTTCACCCCTTTTATAATTTTTTTTATATATATTATTTTTTTTTTTACATTTAATTTTTTTTTGTATTGTTTGGGTTCAATTTCATGTTAACAGCTACTTTAGTAATATTATTCCAAGGAAAAAAACATGACGTGTTTAATATATATATATATATATAAACACACACATATATATATATATATATATATATATATATATATATAAACACATATATATTTATATGTATATATATATATATATATATATATATATATATATATATATATATATATATATATATATATATATATATATATATATATATATGTAATAAAACAATTAATAAAAAACAATTCACAAATAAAAATAAAATACAAAATATACATTATAAAAATACAGTATAAACAATTGTTTTGGTCAAGGCAGTATTTGTTTTTTTTTTTTCCTTTGTTTATTCTAGATTTTTATTACAATTACTTGACTATAATTCAAAGTTTTTATATAGGGGAATATTTCTTGAATTGAGCTATTCCTTTAGAAGTCCAGATGTCTTTTAAATGAACCGTGAACCAGATTATTATCTCTTTAAACAGATGGCCATTTGGTAACATTACCTAGACTTTTGGTTTGGAGAGTCACCGAGTTCATTGAGTGATGTGGAGTAATTGATGAGCTGAGCGCAGTCTGTCGTGAGGACGCTTGAAGTGAAGGTGAAATTTGAGCTGCGTTTGTGCCGTGTAGTGGTTCTGTTTTTAGACTGATATGAATTATTGATTTGCTGAAGATTTCCACCGGGAAATAAATCCCCCTGAGGAAACACGCTCTTGATCTCGAGAGCTTGACCACTCTCAGTAAATGCGGATCTATGGTCAGATTTCTCACCTGAAGGGAAAGTCGCACTGGTTCGATTCCAGGCATGTAACTGATTCCAGAACAGTGCTCTGGCAATCACATTTTTCAAGGGAGTTAATAGTCTGCAAAGATTTTGTTTGTTGTGTTTGTTTACGTACTATTAATGTTATCAAACACAACTTTTTGAGAGGAAAAAGTCTCAGTTGGGTCTTAAAGTCTCAAGTTTTGTTTTATCCATTCAGCCAATCCCAAAACAAGTCCAAATAAGAGACTGACAGAAAGATAAAAGTTGCTAGGTTTTCTAGGTTAATATGGCAAAACTCTCTTTGACATTTTTGCGTGAGATGCTAACGGTCTAATCTGATTCAATGATTTATGCTAAGCTATGCTAAGCTAAAAGTGCTATCCTGCCAAACTGGCTAAATGCATTCCGAAACTCTAGGGAACTTAGAGGGAACTTAATACGCTCATTTTGGAATCAATAAATAAAATAATTAAATCATGGCAAATAAAAAATAATAATAAATATAATATAATAATATATTATAATAAAATAAATTAGAAATATTCCTTTAAGAGACAAAAACACTGTTCTCAAAATAAACTTGAAATGTTATATAAAGTAGTGAGCATATTGAATGAAGTCAGGCCTCATTTGCATATTTAAATCAATTTAGAAAAGTTACACACACATACATTTTTATTTAATGCAATTGTAAATGTAATTAATCAACTATGGGACCATAGAGTTATCTTTGTTTTTTTTTTAACCAGTTTTGAAGTGTCTTGGCTTAAGACTTAAGTGTCTCACTTTAAATATGTGTGTACTTGTTTACTTTACACAGTATTAATTAATGATGACCTAGTTGTGCTCAATTAATGTGGTTTACAAGGACATGCTTTGTTTCCTTGTTATCAAAAACACTGGAAAATCATACCTAACCGGGTCTTTTGATAATCAAAATTTGCCACAGTTTTCCTGAGAAGGTTGGGTTGTGAATAGAAGGGTAAGGCCATATAATAACGTTTTTATAGTATAAAAACATTACGTCAACAGAGAGTCCTTGTAAACCATATATACAAGTACATGTGTGTGTAGCTCTTATCATGGACAATGTAGGGCACTGTTGACAATGTACCTCCTCCGTAACACAGCTGGAGGGAAAGAGCTCCATCCATCTTAGAAAGACAGACAAAGATGCTCTTTGAAAGCTCGAATAAGCCACGACTGATTCCCCACTACATTACACTGGACTGGGAATTCATGGAGTCGGACATTTTGTGTTCATGATTTAGACTAAAAAAGTGAGTTTTATCCCTCCTGAATTATTAGCCCCCCTGTTCATTTAATCCCCAAATTTCTGTTTAACAGACAGATTTTTTCAACACATTTCTAAACATAATAATTTTAATAACTCATTTCTAATAACTGATTTATTTTATCTTTGTCATGATGACAGCATATAATATATTTCAAGATATTTAGCTTAAATAGACATTCAAATTATGACTTGATTAACTCTTTAAGGCTTGATCAACTAGGAAAGTTAGGGTTATTAGACAAGTTATTGTATAATGATGGCTTGTTCTGCAGCCAACAAGAACATTATTAGCCCTCTTCAGCTTTTTTTAAAAAAAAGCTGAAGAGGGCTAATAATTTTGACCCTAAAATGTTTTTTTTTAAGAAAATCAAAACTGCTTTTATTTTTGCCAAAATAAAACAAATCAGACTTTCTCCAAAAGTAAAAAAAAATTTCAGGAAATACTGTGAGAAATTCCTTCCTCTATTAAACATCATTTGGGAAATATAAAAAATAAAACACAAATAAAGCATAAAATACATACAAAATATGAAGCATTCCATTGTATTTATTAATATGCCTCTTACTTTTGTGAGTTTAGCTTGACACACCAAAATTAGACACTTTGTCTTTGACCGATAAATAAAAGCTATTGATTTCCATAATGCAATATAAATAAATAGAAGTAATGCATATCTTCTGTGATATAGCAACCAGCAAGTCTCTGTTTAGCAATGGAGGGGAAACTGACTTCTAGTATTTGGATCCATCTGCTGGAAATCCTGCAAACTGCAGCTTTAATGGACAAAACTCGTGGATATCTGCAGTGGTGTAAAGTAACAAATATGCAAACTGCTGTTTAAGTAGTTTTTCTTCAGGAATTATAATTTACTAAGTAGTTTTTCAATTTGTATATTTACTTTCCTTTGAGTACATTTTTAGTGCAGTATTGGAACTTTTACTATTTTCTTTCAACCTGCAGTCACTACTTTATTTTTTTCTTGTCTACAGAGATTTAAAAAATCTTGTGATTCCTATCCAGTCAAATCTCAAATAGAAAGTAAATCACATCATAACGAACTACCTGAAGACATGGGGAATTTATAATTGCAGCAATCCGTTTGGAAGCATTGAAAGTGTCCAAGAAGATGGCCAAAATCTTTACACAAATTGACCAAGAGACTGTTTAGATCAGGGGTCTCAAACTCGCGGCTCGCGGGCCATTTGCGGCCCTCAGTGCAATGTTTTGTGGCCCGGGCCGACCGCTGTACACTGACAGAATCAGCGGAGCGGGGAGAGAGAGCGCTCCCCGCTCCGCTGATTCTATCCGTACACAGCGGTCACTGGCATTCCCCGCCCGCCGTGTAAACAAAGGGGCTGGGATGCCGGTGACGTCACCACGCACCCCGCCCCTTTGTTAGACGCTGTGACGGGCGGGAAGTGTTAGGAGGGAACTCGCGCCGGCCAGAACCAAGGTAAGCTGTTCCCGTCCCTGCCTGCCACTTAGCTACCTATCTGCAGCCTGCCACCTACCTAGCTACAGCCTGCATCTTATATATATTATAGGTAGATACAGACTGGTACAGACTGATGTGACTGGAGTGGGGTGGGGGTGTTTTATTTATACATATATATATATATAAGATTTGTGAGAAGAAGCGCTGTCAAGTCTCTGGCAGCAAGGAGTAGGCAAAAGATGCCATGTTCAGAAGAACTGTTCATAATCTTCACTCAATGTTCTATTAATGTTCAGGATACTTCATGTTCAGAAGAAATAATTAAAACTGTTAATAATGACATTTGAGGACTTTTATTTGTGAAATCCCTTATGCGGCCCAGCCTCACCAAGACTTTGCCTCCTGCGGCCCCCAGGTAAATTGAGTTTGAGACCCCTGGTTTAGATGCATGTGACTGATGAATAGATGACGGATGTTTACTGTAAGATGACCAAAATGGCCTTATACACCCAGCAGGTGTCATATTGACGTTGTCCCCCAACCTCGTGGGGACGTTGCATTTTGTTTGGAAATGAAAATCGGGTTGACATCAAAACCCAACTTCAGGCCGACATCAATGTCTAACGTCCAACCTAAATCAACCAAATATGAACATCAAATGAAGCTACAGCTTGATGTTGTGTGGACGTTACTAATATGTCGTCTATCAGATGTTGGACTGTGGTTGCCATTCCTGATGAATAAATGTCAGTATTTGATGTCAGTATGACATTGCTGGCTCAACGTTGGATTTTGGTCACTTTCTAACACAACGTAAAATCAACCAAATATCAACATCATTTGACGTTGTTATTGGACATCAAAATAACGTCCTTAGATGCTGGCTAGACATTTAATTTTGGTCACCTAACCAAACCTAACCCACAACCTAAATCTAAGCTAGTATTAACGTCTGATGTTGTGTGCCTGCTGGGCAATCACTAAATGCACTACAGAATGTTACGTTTACACACATCCACGAATTACATGCTAATGCATCAGCTTTTTACAGCGTAATACTATTCACAATTACTTTTGAAAGGTCTTTTACTCATACTGAGCAATATTTACAGCAGATACTTTTACTCTACTTGCAATACATTTTTAGGCAAGTAATGGAACTTTAACTCTTTCCACCACTGCATATCTGTAATTCTGAACACCAGAGTTAACATTTGTTAGTTTGGCATAATTGAGGGTTTGGCATAATTTAACATGTTTAATTCTCAAGTCAGTTATTATTTTTATTTTAATTTTTTTGTAAGAGGAAGAACTACAAAATGTGAAAAAATATTCATTTAAATCTTGAATAAGGGCGACACGCTATAGGTGAATTGAATAACCTAAATCGGCCGTAGCGTATGTTTGTGAATGTGGGGTTTTTGGGTGTTTCCCAGTACTGGGTTGCAGCTGGAAGGGCATCCAGTGTAAAGCAAATCCTGGAATAGAAGGGGGTTCATTCCGCTGTGACGACCTCTGATGAATAAAGGGACTAAGCCGAAGGAAAATGAAGTAATGAATGATTAGATGTAATAATTAAAGTTTTAGTCAATACTGGTTTCTCAAAAGAACATTTAACACTTCTTAAACACATTTATTCTTAGTGTGAAGAACATTTTAATAATCTAAAGAAGCATTTTTCGATGAAAAGAACCATTTTTGAAATGCAAAGATTGTCAAAGAATAATGAATGCCTTTCGCAAACATTGTTTTCAAGTAGTCAGAAAAGAAAACGTCATTTTACTGTGTTAAAGATATTTTAAAGAGATTGATGACAAAACTTTGTCATCATTTACTCACCCTTTAATTGCTTCCAATTTTCTTTTACTATTGAACGAAAAATAAAAAAAAAATGTCTGAAGCCTGTAACTATTAACTTCCATAATATTTGTATTCCCACTATGGATGTCAATGGTTACAGGTTTTTTATTTCTTCAAAAAAAAATTTTTTGTGTTCAACGGAAAAAAAGGTTTGGAACCACTTGAGGGTAAGTAAAAAGTTGGTAAAATGTCATTTTTGGATGAAATATCCCTTTAAGTCTGGAGAAATCTGAATTCACATTGCATATCAGTAGAGTTAAACCGTTATGACCACTAGAGGTCACACTTAAAGCATCTCTAGACCATCATTCTTATCTGTTCTTTTATTTAAAAAGTGTCTTGTTTTGTATAAACTAAAACCAACAATCCTGTTTTATTTACTCAATGCTCTTAGTGTTGCATTTTAATACTCTTCAAGTGTCAAATTTAGATATTGCATGCTGAAAATGGAAATTTTGCACATGAATAGTCAAATATTCATTCATTCATTAATTTTCCTTCGGCTTAGTACCTTTGTTCATCAGGGGTTGCCACAGCGGAATGAATTGCCAACTTATCCAGCACGTTTTACGCAGCAGATGCCCTTCCAGCTGCAACCCGGTACAGGGAAAATTGTCAAATAAAAATTGGAATATAATCAATTAAATTGGCTAAATCACTAGGAGCTTAGTTAATGCACTAAACTGCCAGTCTTCTGCAAGTCTAGTCTTTCTCTTCCTTGTGCACACATCATTTAAATACACTGTGGATGCCTGCTTTTCCTGTCAGACACATTTTTTTACACTGACAGAATTCTTTACATATCCAGAGCTCATACACATGCGACTGGAGTCCCAGGAGACTGTCAAACGCTGCAGTATGGACTGCATTATATGCTTATGGTCTACAATGTCACATTCTATATACAATAATGAAGTGATTTTTTTTCTGGCTATGATATAGTTTAAATATAAGTTTAATCTATCATTGTAATTATGAAGCTCAATGTTCAATGTATTTATGCATAAACCAAAATTGTATTTGTACACTATAAAATATACTCCTTCATGTTTTCTCAACACAGATCGATTAAGTTAACTTAATTGTTTTTGCAAATTAAAGTGGACTGAACATAAAATAATTAAGTTGTCCGAAATGACTTGAACAATGAGCAAAAGTCATTTTTGAGAGTACAAAATATATTTATGAAAAGGTACGTTTAAAACATATTTTGACAATTTGTTTTTATTGTTCTCAATGAAAATAATTTTTATTTTATTTTTATTAATTAATTATTTTTATTTATACATTTAATTATTTGTATTTATTTATTTTTTTAATAAAATTTTATTATTTATTTTATTACATTTTTTTTATTTTAAAAATGTTCATTTTATTAGACAAATGCAGCTATACACCAACATACTGTGCTACATAACTGCACAAAAAATCTATTTAGAGTTATAATAAATATATTTTTATTTTAGTTTATTTTACTTTTTTATTATTTTATTTAATTTATTATTATTTTAATTGTATTAATTAATTTATAATTTAATTTTATAATTGTTTTTTATTTTATTTATTTATTATTTTATTTTTATTTTTTATAATTTTTAAATTGTATTATTATTTTATTGTTTCTTTATTTCTTTATTTTATTTTATTAATATTTTAATTTTAATTTTTTTAAATTACTTATTATTTTATTTTATTATTATTTTATTATTATTATAACATCTATTTATTATTTTATTTTATTATTATTTTTAATTTTTACATTTATTTTATTTTATTTATTATTATTATTTTATTATTACTACTATTATTTATTTAAAAATTATTGGACAAAAGCTGCTATCCACGCAACATACTGTGCTACAAAACTGCACAAAAATCTATTTAGAGTTGTAATAAATAATATACATATAATTTTATTTTATTTCAGTTTATTTTATTTTATTTTACCATATGGGACTAAAACTGCTGTCCATGTAACATACTGTGTTACATAACTCCAAAACAAATCTATTCAAAGTTGTAATAAATTGACATTTGAAAGACAAGGAATAGCAATATTATTATTCAGAATCACTGCACATTTCTCTGTATATCTGTTAATCCATGCATTGAACCTGATCTGAGACAGATGGTAATGATCAGAACAGCGTTTCCACCACAAACAGACGTTTGCTATTTTAGTTTTGCCATCTGATGTTGAGCAGTTCTTCTCACTGTCTCTCTCCGTTTGCATTCAGGGAAAGGTTTTTTTTTATTAGCTGGTATGATGGATGGTTGCTGGTGGACTGTGTATTCCCACATGCAGTGCTGTAAATCCTGACCTGCTTATCCTATGGTCTTTCTGCGTAATTAAATGGGGGTGGAGGAGATCCAACTTAAGCCCCTTGGAGAAACAAGTGACATCTGATCACAGTGCTGCAAATGAATGCAGTCAGTAATATATGTAGTTACATTAAATAAAAATATTTTTTGTAAACATATTTTAATTATAAAAACAAATTAATATCAAAACAAGATTATATTTTTTAATTTAATTTAATTTAATAATTTTTTTCTGGTAGCATTTCACAACCACTAAGTGTCCAGAGATATTTTATTTCATTTCTTTTCATTTTAATTATAATTTTAGTTATCAGTTTCATGTTCAGTGAAATATTTTGCATTGATTGTTTACATATTTATTTTTATTTTTTTATTTTTTTTAATTTATTTTATTTTGTATTTGATTTTTTTTATTTTATTTTATTTTATTTTATTTTACATTTATTTTATTTTATTTTATTACCAAGACTGCATTAACCTGGCCACAAATACAATAATAATTTATACTAATCATCTCATATCTTATTTTATTTTACAATTATTTTATTTTATTTTACTTTATTTTATTTTATTTTTTATTTTATTCTATTTTATTTTATTGTATTGACCAAGGCTGCAATAACCTGGCCAGAAATACAATAATAATACGAATCATCTTATATCTTATTTTTTATTTTGTTTACTTTCAGATTTTTCAGATTATTTTGACAATCCTAGTCTCCTTAGTTATCTTAATTCTCAGTTTTCCTCTTTGGTTTCTCATTACTCCATTGAGTAGGTTAACTGTGTCTTGTTTGGTTACTCGTCATTTTCATTTTCTGTGACTTTTGATCAATTGCTTTAAAAAATCTTGAATATAAAGCAATGTACATCTTCAATTCATTTATTTTATTTATTGTATTAGTATTTAGACTGTTAAATAAATATTTGTATGGATGTTTATTTTTTTATATCAGTTATATGCACATGTATACATTGTACATGTGCAGAAAATGGACCCATGTGAGCACACAGTACAATCATTTTTTGGTCTAATATGGGGGATGGTTGTGGGGTTTGTCATTGGCCAAAAGTGACTGATAATTGTGTGGCTCTTCGGGGGGTTAATGCTGGATAAAACTAGTTAATTATCTAAAGTGCTGTCGCTTAAGGGCCTGATAAGATGATCAGTCAAAGACAGAGAGACAGACAATGAGGCATAGAGAAAAAAACAGAGTAAGTACAGAGCACAGGCAAAAATAATTGTGATTTGGTTTAGAATTAAAGGCTTGTTTCATGTGGTAGTCTGTCGAGGTCCTTTTAGGCGACGGAAATGTCATGAAGCAAATTGGTGTTAAAAATAAAAGGAAAATGACATCATGATAACTCTGATTGGCTGATGGCACCATCAGAATAGCATGAGCTCTTAAAGGGAGAGAGCCTTCTTCTGTTGAATGTAAAGAAAGATGTTCTGAAGAATTGTGATTATTAGTTTCAACTTCCACTGACTTTTATTGTTGGTAAAATACACAGGAAGACAGTTGAAACTGAAACTGGCAGAACAACATGAAAAACCATGGCAAAAACGGTCCCAAAACTGCTACAACCCCCGAGCAATGGAAAGAAATACTGGCTCCTTTGAGTCACCTCTCAGCCTAATTCTTAAAAGCTTTCGGGTTTACTGTTAGGAACCCGTTAGACTCGTGATTTTCTCAGCATGGCCGTGCAAAAGCCAACAAACATGAGTCAGTTTGGACCAGGTGGATGTTGCGGTGCAAACACTGTTCCTTTATTGTTTTTCCATATTACGTAATATTAACGTCTCTCTAGTTTTATGAGCAACAAATCAATTTCATACAGTACTCAAAAATATGTTTGCTGCTTGTTCAATAGACTTGTTTAAAATGAGCTGAAACAACAAAATTCTTGAGTTTTTTTCTGACAAAAATGTTTTATGTTCAACTTAAAATTGTAAAAAATATTGAGTTCACTTAATTGATTTGCATTGGGAGGACATCAAGGGATTGTGTGGAACCTAGCATTCTATACTGTAAACTTTTAAGTGCACTGTAAAAAAATAATAATCTGGGTTCCCCACAATTCCTTCATGTTGTCCCAACACAAACAATTAAGTTAATTTACTTGTTTTTACAAATGTAAGTCGATTAAACATAAAAAAATTAAGTGGTTGATTGAACATAAAACAACGATCGTACACTTCAGGGACCAGCCAAGGCTAATCACACCGGTGTGATCATATGCGTGAAAGGCTTAATTAGAATTATTAAGCCACTTTTTCTGTACGGTTCGGCACGGCACAGTTTAGCTTACTTCAATTAAGTTTTTCTCAACTCGGTTTGCATTTCCACTCCAACTTATTACCATTTAAAATGTGTGGAAATACAGCTATAGTTTTACTGTTGTGACATCTTCATAAAGGCAACATTTAAAAATGCAGAACACAAACCAACTCATAATACAGAGGCAATAGATGCTACCAATGCAATGGTGTTCTAGAGCGTTGACTATTTAAATATAGTTAGTGGATTTGATCTTGCAAATCTAATAATGCTGAAACTTATTCTCTCTGACCAATCAGTGATCAGCAGTTTGTATGAGTCATGTTTTGTTAAAATTACAACTTCCTTAGAACTTCACCTATCTATTATCTAACACAATCTCATAGCAATTCGAAACTTTACGTATGAATTCATACAATCTCATTCATAAAATTTAGTATGATTTGTTTATCCTCCAATGACGGTTGAGTTTAGGGGAGGGGTTGGGTGCCATGCCTTCTTTTTAAAATTCGTAAGAATACTTGCAAATTAGCTACTAAACAGACAAAACGTAAAGTAGTTGCGTTTCCTCAAAAGGATATGGAGATATGGAGCTTTGTGGAAAGGCAAACTATGCCATACGAAGCAGTGGAAAAGCTGAGCAAATAACCATTTCAAATATAAAGAACCTTTGTGTGGAATGAAAAGTTTCTGTGATTGTTAAAGGTTCTTCATTGAGCAATCAATGGTAATAAAAAAAGCATTAGATCTGTTTGTAGTTCGGACGACTTGTGCTGTAACACATGGTTTCCAGTCTCCCATCAACACTGGCCAGAAACACAACGATAACAGAAACCAGAGGAAGCAGGCAGCGGCTTCAGTTCTAAAACATTGCTTGGCATTTTGTGTGTTTTTTGCTCTTCTGCGTGTCTGTGTTTGTGTCCATCTTCCTTTTTGTTTGACATTTGGACTAAAGGAGCTGCAAAAGATATTACAAGGAATGAGAATCTATCATTCTAGGTTAGTGTGATTTCACCAAGCAGGACATGTTCCTGGATGAACATCTATGTTGGTCCCGGAACAACATTCCAATCAGCCAATCAGAATTAAGGGATATGTTTACAGTTTATTTTCAGTTTGGGCTTAGAGTTGAAGTTTTGTGCTTCTACATGATTGATATCCAACTACTGTCTGTCTGTCTGTCTGTCTGTCTGTCTGTCTGTCTGTCTGTCTGTCTGTCTGTCTGTCTGTCTGTCTGTCTGTCTTGAGATTCAGAGGTTATTTATTAGCAGGACCACCCTTTCCTCTCCTCTCCACACCTCCTTTCCTCCCCCTTGTCCTCATGAGACTGTCCTTTCCTCAGCTCCTCTAATGTCTTGCAGATGCTCAGGCCAGTAAACACCTCAATACGGATCTTTCTGTCAGTCTAACTCCCACCTTCAGTCACCGGCACTCCTGTAAATGCACAGTAATGCAGAGAACTTTTGAGGTCAAGCTTGTACAAGATTTTTGTTGAGGTGTTTAGGACAAATTCTGAATTGATGTATTTGTTTTTTTTGTTTATTTTAACAATTGAACGTTTAGGTCATTCATTTAGTCGTTCATTTTCTTTCAGCTTAGTCCCTTATTTATTAGGGGTCGCCAGAGCGGAATGAACCACCAACTATTTTCCAACATCCAGCTGCAATGGTACTCGCGAGAGCAATTTGAGATCTTAAAAAGCATACACAGCAGCCTCTGGTGGATTCGCAAAAACAAAAATTGCAAAAAAAAAAAAAGAAAACTTGCTGGGACGTATTTGGCACTCTTTAGAAATATATATAGGGGTATGTATCAATAATGAGCCTGGGTTGCAACATTTAGGCATGTTGTAATAGTTATTGTGTATGATAATAAATGCTTTATTAACTCAACTTTATGCCGTTTTGTGAGCTAATCTAAACTATTTATGCATTGTAAATCCCTTATTCATATTGTGCAGTTATTATGAAGTGTTACCTTACTTTAAATTACAAATAATAATAATAATAATTTAAAGTTAAAAATGTTTTACAATATTGATGTATAAACTTTTTTTTTAAATTCCAAAACATTTCCACTTTCACACTTTTGCTTGTGCTAGTGTCTCAACATTTTCTTTTATATCTTCAGTTTTACTGTACTTATTACTACTGAAATTCCTTCAGTCTGATATTGTAATCATTTTTTCTCTCGCAGTGATGTAATGCTTTTCTCCACGCTCTGTGCTGGCACAGTGTTTCTCTCCTTCTCTTTGTCTTGTTCATTTTTATCATTAATGCTCCGTTTTTATTCTACTTACACTGTAAAAGGCTCCTTCTTCATAATGTCTGAAAAATACCGTGCTTCGTTTTTCACTCCGGGCCTTGTGCTAATTGAGGCTATAGCGTGACGTTCCTGTAGTTTAGGACTCCCTGGGAAAAGAATATTCTCGATTTTTAGAACCAGCTCAGTTCTCTGGGAGCCGTAAAACTTCAAGACATAAAGTAAATGCCAAGCGCTGCTTAATAAACGTTCTTTTCTTTGCGATTAGAGGAGTCATTTTTACTCTGTGAATGTGTGGGATTGTGTGTTTGTTGCCCTGTTTATGGCTCAAAGCTTCCAGAGGAAGAAAACAGAAAGCTGGAGGGACTTTTTTTTTTTTTAATACTCCAAAAATATTGTTGTTGTTTTTTCACAGCAGTGCCATCGCTGAACCATTTTGCATTCCAAAAAACAAAAGTGATCTTTAGGTGGATAGACCTGAGAGAAACGACAGTCAAATAATGTTATTATTCAGCTTAAAAGTGACATTTAAAGGCTTAACCATGTAAATTAGGAAAGTTCGGGTAATTAGATAAGTCATTGTAAAATGATAGATTGTTCTGTAGACTATCAAACACAAAATACTGCTTAAAGGGGCTAACATTGACGTTAAAATGGTTTTAAAAAATTAAATAAAACCGCTTTTATTCTAGCTGAAATAAAACAAATCAGTCTTTCTCCAGAAGAAACAATATTATCGGAAATACTGTGAAAAATTCCTTGCTCTGGTAAACATCATTTGGGAAATATTTGAAAAAGAAACAAAAAGGGTAAGAGGGCTACAACAGTAACCAAGATGTTTTTCCTTCTTTTGAACCCAAAAGAAGATATTTTGAGAATATTATGTTGAAAACGAGTACCCATTCACTTCCATAGTATTTGGATTCCGTACTATGCATGTCAACGGCTGCCAATTTACAAACTCTTCACGATATCTTCTTCTTTGTTTACCAGACAAAAGAGAAACACACAACGGTTTAGAACCACTTGAAGTTCAAGTTGTCATGTTGTGGGTGAACATTAGTATTAAGAAAATTGACCTCCCTGAAATAGACAGCACATTTCACACACTTTACTGGGGACTGTCAACATTAGTTTGACAAACATTGGCCAGGCCTGTTATTTAAGTATACCACAGTAAATGCCGAACATGACTGTATGAAGATATCACTACAAGCCACAGAATGCAATGCATCACTGCTGCATTCATAGTGTATTACTGTCCTCTTTTATGGTTGGATAGAGTGAATGAACAGAGCCCAATAAGCACAAACTACAATTTCCCGCCTTTCCTCACCATCATCATAAACTGCCTCTTGTTTAACTGGGACTCTGGGAGTTATAAAACTGAGAACTATAGACGAAAACCTTTGGGGCGACCCGTATATTACCTGTAGGGAGCTGGGAGCTGTCAGTTCCAATATCATTTTCTCTGCTAAGCAACATTAAGGGATAAAAGTGAAGCTTTATTGTTGCTATCTGATTAAAGACATCAACAGTCTGAAGTGCTGGTCTGAAGAAGTGTTAACTGATTTTTTATTTTTTTTTATCTAATTTTAAGATTTTACAATTATACTTGATGTGCATTTCCTGAAAGTTTTAGTTTTCTCTTAAGGCTGGTTTCTTTTTTAAATGCAAGAATCTCAATTTTTAAAGACAATTCTGTTTTTAAAAAAATGTATACCATCTACAAGCAGTATGTATATTACACAACTTGAAACTTTTTTAAATGTAATATTTTATTTTATTATTTAACAATAAATGTGTTGTTTTTTATTATTTTATTAACATTATTATTTTTTTAGATCATAGTTTCTTATATCATATTTTTATTTTATTTTGTGGTTTTAGTTTTATATTCCATTTGTAATTTCAACTTAATTTAATCACATCCAAAATAAAGGTGTGTGTTTACATAAAATCTGTCTGCATACTTTATATGTTTATTTTGTAAATACTCATATAAATGCATATATTTGAGAAAATGTTTAATTATATGTGAATATGATATAATATGGATAAGATACAAATTATAAATACATTTAAATATCTATGTAAATATATTTATTTAATCTCTGCTTTAATCTCTTAAATAATTATGTAAACTATACTTTAATCTATAATAATAATAAAATATAATTTACATTATATAAAGTATAATAATAATAATTATTATAACAATGATGATGATTATGATGATGATGGTGATAATAATGATCATTATTATTATTATACTTTATATAATGCAATCTATACCTTATTATATTATTATTATTATTATTATTATTATTATTATTGTTGTTGTTGTTGTAAATGGTATTATTACTATATTACTAATATAGTAGTCATTATTATAGTTATTATAATTTACATTATATAAAGTATAATAATAATAACATCAATAATAATAATAATAATAACTATTATTATTATTATTATTGTTATTATTGTTATTATTATAAAGTGTGGTTTAAATTATATAAAGTATAATAATAATAATAACAATAAATATGATATTAATAATAATTGTGGCAACGCGATGGTGCAGTAGGTAGTGCTGTCGCCTCACAGCAAGAAGATCACTGGTTCGAGCTTTGACTAGGTCAGTTGGCATTTCTGTGTGGAGTTTGCATGTTCTCCTCGTGTGCGTGTGGGTTTTCTCCAGGTGCTCCTGTTTCCCCCACAGTCCAAAGACCTGTGGTACAGGTGAATTGAGTAGGCAAAATTGTCTATAGTGTATGAGTGTGAATGAGTGTGTATGGATGTTTCTCAGAGATGGGTTGCAGCTGGTATTTCATTAAATTTAATCTAAAAATGACATTTACATTTATTTATAAGACTGGCCTGCTTTAGTCTGGAAATGTTCCCACTGTTCATTTCTAGAAATATTCCTAAATGTCACGTCCTATATCGGTCTTAATGGTGGCAGTTTCCTTTTACTCCAGACAGATAGCAGATCTCTGATTTAGAGCTTTTAGGACAGTGTTCGTCCTCAGTTCAGTGACAAAGCCGTTCATTCTGGAGGGTTCACAGTGACCTCATACTGCTGATCTGAAGAAAAGAGAGCATTCATTCTCCCAGCAGAGCCACAAAAGAGGAGATTGAGGAACAGAAGGAGATGCAGAAACAGATGAGAGGATGGATGGATGGAGAGCTTGTCACATTTTGGCCTGAATGCTGATATTAGAGTAAATGCCCAGAAGGGGTTTTTAAGGGAAATACCGGTCAGTGAATACGGTCACAGAATACAGTCAGTCTGGTATTTTTCTCAATACAGTTGAAGTCAATATTATTCACCCTCCTGTGATTTTGTTTTCTTTTTCAAATATTTCCCAAATTATTTTTAACAGAGCAAGGTATTTTTTACTGTTTTTGCTATAATGTTTTTTCTTCAGGAGAAAGTCTTTTCTGTTTTATTTTTCGGCTAGAATAAATGCAGTTTTTAATTTTATTTAAACACTATTTTAAGGTCAATATTATTAGCCCCTTTCTTTTGTCTACAGAACAAACCATTATTACACAATTACTTTTTTTAAATTGCACATATTCATTGCACTACATTGCACTGATTCATTCATCTGAGCTGTACACACCCACTGTACAGAACATTTGTAATTGTCTATCTATCTGCACACTTCTGATTATTAATAGCAACCTGTACATACAGTTGAAGTCAGAATTATTAGCCCCCCCTTTTAATGTATTTTTTTTAATATATTTTCCAAATGATGTTTAACAGAGCAAGAAAATTTTAACAGTATGTCAGATAATATTTTTTCTTCTGGAGAAAGTCTTATTTGTTTTATTTTGGCTGTAATAATAGCAGTTTTTAGATTTTTAAAGCACAATTTTTAGCAAATGTTTACAAATACAAGCGCAGCCGTTTAGAGCTCATTTCTGGTTGATGATGTCAGAATTTACCAGTATTTTGGAATGGATGTGTGAATAGTGTTTTCCGAAAAAATTCTGTAACATCCTCACCTGTGTGAACAGTGATTTTTTTAATTTTACGGTAAAGTCCTTTCGGAAATTTTCCGGATATTTACCAGTATCACTGTGTGAAAGGGGCTGAGGGGCAAGTAATTTATTAAATAAAGAAAAGATTTACGCAGCTTCTCCTACCACAGCAAATTCAGTTTTTACTGTTGATATTTGGTGCAAAATCCGGAAATGTCGATTTTGTTCTCTTTGACTCGTTGGATGGAAACGCTGCTTTATTTCAACCCGGGCTCATTGTGGAAACGTAGCCCCACGGACGTTTCTGCGGACCGCGAAATACGTCCCGGAAAGCCGCTGTGCGAGCTTTTTTTGCGTCCCGAATTCCTCTAGGGAGCGCGCGCCGTTCGCGCCCACGCTGTTCTCGCGCGAAAAGCCGCCGGAGGCCGCTGTGGAGCGACTGTCCGTCCGACTGGCCGGCCGAACGATCGACTGGGCGGCCGCCTTCCTCCTCCTCCTCCTTCCCTAAACCCAAGCGACGGTTTGCAAAAGCCATCCAGAAAAAAAAAGCAAAAGCCCTTGTCTTTGATTTCGACCGCGTTTTCGGATCCCGCCATGTTCTCGCCCTTATTTTTCGGATTCTGTTTTTCATCTTACCTGATTTCCGGAACCGCACTTCCCCGGACCCAATCCAGGTCGTCCCCGCGGCCGGCTCCTTCTCCTCTGGGTCTCCGCTCCGCCGACGTAACGCTGCGAGCTAAGCGGACAAACTGGTAGCAGGAGGCGAGCCGTCGGCCAGCGAGCGCGAAGAGGAGGAGCGAAGCGGCGCCACACCGTCCCGCAGCGTTCACTCGAGAAAAACTAAACGCGGTCGTAAGTACCTCCGGCCACATAAATCGCGGTCTCCAGAAACGTCTGCGGGGCTACGTTTCCAGAATGAGCTTGGGTTGCTCTATTCACACATCTTTTATGCAATATTCCAGTTTTGTGCATTAACTTAATTCACATCTTTGGATGGAAACATAGCTATTGACAGATAAGCATCACACACACACACACACACACACACACACACACACACACACACACACACACACACACACACACACACACACACACACACACACACACACACACACACTCAAATGAAATGCATGACTAAAACTCCTGACAACAAATGTTTTTATGTTATTTGAACTTAATTTTTTTAGTTATACAAAGTTTACCCTAATTATTTTGAGTCAGTTTGATTGATGTAAGTCGAGATCATTTAAAATGTTCAGTTGATTCAACTAAAAAAATTGAAGGCAGCAAGATTTTTATAGTGCACACACACACACTCTCTCTTTCAAGCTGGGTGTCATTCTGATCAATTAATCAGGGTGTGTTAAAATCTCCACCCCCTTCATTTCAGAGCCGGCCGATAAAAGGATAGAGAAAAGACCCATGCTTCTGTTTGGGTCACATGATCAGATGTTGTGGCGATAGCAGCTGGCCTTTTCCATCTTAACACACACACACTCACTCTCTGCCCTGGCACACACATCAAGCTCTCTCTCTGCATCTCCAGTTCATGTGTGTGTGAGTGTGTGTGTGTGCATGTGTGACAGCTGTCTGCTGCAGGACATTGTCTCACTGTGACTTACTATGTCACTCTGCTGTTGCTTTTTTTACAGGGATTATGGATCCAAACGCAAGTCAGGTAAGACCGTCTTTTATGTTTACCTGCCGGCTGAGTGTTAAACCTGTTGCCGGGTTTAAGTGTTAACTCTGCTCCACTCTGCATGCCCTCTCTGTTATTGCCGCATTGAATGACTTGCTGTTTTGCTCTGGGCTCAGCGGAGAGAAACGCTTTCTTTAGAGAACTGGACGTGACTCAGAGGTTTGTAAAGCTCTGGGAGTGTCAGCTGTGAAAGGTTTCGGAATAACTGGCAGGACTTTGGGGAAAAGCCACATGAAATTATGGGCATTTGTACTTCATGATGCTGTTTCTAATTTGGTTTAAGGCAAGTCGTCCGGCTGAAGATGCAGTTTTATTTAATTTTATTTTATTTTATTTTCAAGTCCAGCTGAAGATGCAGAAAAAAATACTTTCTTTATTGTATTTTTAATATATATATATATATATATATATATATATATATATATATATATATATATATATATATATATATATATTATTATTTAAAAAAAATTTTATTGAATTTTTTAAATGAATTTAATTTAATCTTTAAATAAAAAAAATCTTTTATTTTTTTATTTAAAACAAATGTATTTTATTTTGATTTAATGTATTTTTAATTTATTTTATTCTTTTATAAACTTTATTTTATTTTATTTTGTAATTAAATGCTATTTTATTTTATTTGTTTTCTGGTATTTATTTTATTTTTAAATACATTTTATTTAATTTAATTTTCAAGTCGTCCAGCTAAAGATGCAAAAATACTATCATTTTTATTTAAAATAATTTTTATTTAATTTAATTTTATTGATTTTTATTTTTTTATTTAAAATAAATGTTATTTTATTTGTTTAAGAAAATATTTTTTTTATTTTGTGTTTCTATTTTTATTTTATTTTTAAATAAATTTTATTTAATTTTTTACTATTATTTTTTATTTAATAATTTATTTTTAAATAAGTTTGTTATTGGATATTATTTTAATGTATACATGCTTACTTTTCAGTGCCCTGCTTAGTATTAGGCACTATTTAATCTAATTTCATTTAACTTTATCTTATCACATTATATTTTGACTCTTTTACCATTTACTGTTTGCGACAGCCAGCCAGACAGACAGACAGACAGACAGACAGACAGACAGACAGACAGACAGACAGACAGACAGACAGACAGACAGACAGACAGACAGACAGACAGACAGATAGATAACAGTAAATGGTACAAGTAACGATTTTAGTAGAGTAAGAAAAAAAGTAAAAAAGCGTTTGTTTATTTATTTATTTTTATACATTTTACACATACTAATACAGAGAGATTTTTCTGCTTGTTAATAAGACATTGAGTCACATTTTCCAGATTTATGACAAGGATTAGACCAAGCTTCCTTTGCATAGCTTGCTTGGGTGTGTGTTTTGTGAGGGAACAGCCGTTCTGCAGTTGGGACTCATTTAGAGCTACACACACACACACACACTGTTGAACACTAATGTAATTTGGACTGGAGTGAGCGTTGGAGTTCCTGTCATCTCTCCCACACACAGCCCTTAGAAACATTTTCCATTTTATTGATCTGTTTGCTTTCCGCTTACAGACACATGCACACACACATTGTTACTATGACAATCTTTGAAATTTGCTAACATTTGGATTTAATTTTGAGATAAAGCTGTCATTAAGATGCATTTTGATTAATACATTAATTCTAGATGCAATTTTATTTGCTTACATGTAACATTTGTAAATCACTTTTTAAAATTATTTTTTTTGCACTGAATCTTGATTATCTCTTTTGTTTATTATATTTATTTTTGTTTGTTTATTTTATTTCATTGGGCTGTATTTCATCCAGCCAAAGTCATTGTCATTATTTTATTTTATTTTATTTTATTTTATAAGGCTGTATTGCATCCAGCCAAAGTCATTGTAAAAACATGAAACCATGCAACACATTTAATTTAATTTAATTTAATTTAATTTAATTTAATTTAATTTAATTTAATTTAATTTAATTTAATTTAATTTAATTTAATTTTATTTTATTTTATTTTATTTTATTTACAGCACTGACTATCTCTAGTTTGTCATCATCATATTTGACGCATCTAAGCTGACTTAAGAAAGGGTTTTAACATTAAAAAGCCACAGGCTTTAGTTGCAATAATTAAACCCGTGTTTTTAGCTAACTCATGTGATTATGATTTTTAAAAGGCTGCATGCGTTTTGAAGGTGAAATGCACATGTATAATCACATGTATGCAGTTCAGCCTAGAGCAGTGGTTTATGGGCAGGGAAAAATGCAATGTTCCTATAATGTTAGAATTGACAGTAGAACCACCTCCCATGTCTAGTTCAAATCCCACTTGTAACTGCAAGTGGAGTTGTTGGGTTTACAGTAATACCACAGCCCAAATGGGAGTGAGGTTACACTGGCGGGTGTGAGATCCTGAGGGGTTAATGTAGCAAAGACCAGCTAACAAGACCTGTGCATGTACATTTAATATCCCTGGCCTGAGAATGTTAATTAGTGATTGATGGTCATATTAGACACAAAGATTTAGGCCGTGTCCACACGTACAATACTTTTTTTTATAAACAGAGTTTTATTTTATTTTATTTCATTTTGATGCCATGACCAAGATGGTAGTAAGGTTTAGTAGAGTTACATTGGTGCCATGACCCAGATGGAAGTGAGTTTAGTGGGGTTACATTATTGCCATGACCCAGATAGAAGTGAGGTTACATTGGTGCCATTACCCAGATGGAAGTGAGGTTTAGTGGTGTTAACTTGGTGCCATGACCCGGATGGATGTGAGGTTTAGGGGGTTACATTGGTGCCGTGACCAAGATGGGAGTGAGGTTTAGTGGGGTTATGTTGGTGCCGTGACCCAGATGGAATTGAGGTCTAGTGAGGTTACATTGATGCCCTGACCCGGATGAAAATAAGATTTAGAGGGTGAGTGTAACAAAGGGCAGTTGGTAGGAACTCCAACAAACTTTATTTATCTTACTACAACAGGAACACTACTAACTAAATATATGATAAGATTGAGATTTAGGGGAGTGAGTGCATCATGAACTAATTAGTAAACACTGTTTGGGTAATCTTAATCTTTAAAGTGGTCACATCATTTATTGCCAGTCAGTTGGGGATTCACATTCTCATAGGAGCAGTGTAAGTGGAGCAGAAGGCATAACATGTTGAGGCTGTAAAAACGAAAAACAAATGAGTACCATCAGCACATGCTTGTCTCCTATGTTGGGGATTTTCCATTGACTATTGTTTTGATGAAGAGCTAATTACATTTTCTGACTCCTATAAATCCCTAAAAATTTTTTTTTTTCATTTTTGTGATTTTCATTAAGGCATAATTGTATAACGTAAAGATATTCCTTGTGTATGAAAAATGTTAGGTTTCATTATCCTCATAGGAACATAGAATCTATTTATTTTAACCAAACCTTGGTCCAGACAAACATCCAATGGTAGACTTTTTTAGACTAGTACATGTCATTCTTCAGAAACAGGCAATTGATTTCCCCCTTTTTTGAATCTTTACCAGTTCTGCTGTGTCTTGTCAAATATGCATCTTTCCATTCATCATCTGTTTGTTGAAAGTTTGTTCATTCATATTTATTTGCTCTCACAACAATTGAAAATAGCTAACATTTGGGTTATAATTTGACCAGCAGCTGAAGTGATGTAATAAGCTATTCCAGCTGTGTTTTTTCCCTCCCTCATTCTCCCATTTGACAATAAATCAGACGCATGTAACCACTTTTCATTAGTTATTTGGATCACCGAAATTCACATCATCATCTTCGTGATCATTCTGTTTTTGTAGATGACCACTGCATTTGCATCTGTCAAACAATAGTCAATAACATCTTGGAGATGTTGCTCTGATTTCTTTGCATGTTTGATTTTTTTTTCTTTTTTTAACGTTTGAAAGGTCTGTAGTTTTGATTTGTCCCCATCTTTCTATTGTTTTAAACGTTTGGCTCTCTAGTTTCCTACCTAATTAGTTAGCTCTAAGGGTTTAGCAGGTGGAAAATGCAGCTGGGAAGTGTCATCCTCAAGAACAAACTTGTTCCAGGCGTGGGTTTTGCGTATCCCCTGACAGTCCCAATCAGCAGAACTCCCACACTGTGTTGAGAAATTTTATTTTTACATGTATAGAATGGGGGCAGCATGGTTGGTACCATTGTCTCCTCACAGCAAGAAGGTCGCTAGTTCGAGCCCTGGCTGTGTCAGTTTGCATGTTCTCCCCGTGTTGGCATGGGTTTACTCTGGGTGCTCCGGTTTCCCCCACTGTCCAAAGGCGCTAGAGGTGAATTGGGTAGGCTAAACTGTCGGTAGTGTGTGTGTGTGAGAGAATGAGGGTGTGTGAGTGTTTCCCAGGGATGGGTTGTGGCTGGAAGAGCATCCTTTGCCTAAAACGTATGTTGTATAAGTTGGTGGTTCATTCCGCTGTGAAAAGATAGATAGATAGATGGATAGATAGATGGATGGATGGATGGATGGATGGATGGATGGATGGATGGATGGATGGATGGGTGGATGGATGCACGAATGGATAGATAGATAGATAGATAGATAGATAGATAGATAGATAGATAGATAGATAGATGGATGGATGGATGGATGGATGGATGGATGGATGGATGGATGGATGGATAGATAGATAGATAGATAGATAGATAGATAGATAGATAGATAGATAGATAGATAGATAGATAGATAGGTGGATGGGTGGATGGATGCACGAATGGATAGATAGATAGATAGATAGATGGATGGATGGATGGATGGATGGGTGGATGGATGGATGGATGGGTGGATGGATGGGTGGGTGGATGGATGCATGAATGGATAGACAAATGGATAGATGCATAGATAGACAGACGGACAGATGGACGGATGGACAGACAGACAGACAGACAGACAATTAGTCAGTCTGTTAGTTGGATGGATGGATGGATGGATGGGCGATTGGATAGACAGATGGATAGATGCATAGATAGACGGACGGATGGACGGACGGACGGACGGACGGACGGACGGACGGACGGACGGACAGACAGACAGACAGACAGACAGACAGACAGACAGACAGACAGACAGACAGACAGACAGATAGATAGATAGATAGATAGATAGATAGATAGATAGATAGATAGATAGATAGATAGATAGATAGATAGATAGATAGATAGATAGATAGACTTTGCATTATGTTTGACATCATCCATCAAAACTTTACTAGCAAGACTCTTATTTGCTTAATTTCAGGTGAGAAATGCCATTTCATGTTGCGGTAAACGTCTGACTCCACATATTTACAATATAGCTGTCCTACTGTAACCCAATCTCTTAAGTGACAGCAGTCTGTTTGCTTTATGAGAGTAAGTGCAAGCAAAGCATTTCTTCTCCTGCTTGGCTATGGAAGCCGAGCCAGTATACAGGAAGACAACAAATCGTTTGCTTTTCCAGAGTTGATGCCAAATGCATATAATCAAACCGAAATGATGTGTACCACAAGACAAAACTGTGATATCGCCATAGAGACCAACAAACTAAAGAAGGGTTTTCTTGTAGGCCTAGGTAAACAGTTTACAGAGAGGCCAGAAGTAAACTTTGCTTTGTGGTTTGCAGAAAAGACGGAGGACTTGTTTCCTTCTGAGGTGGCCTATAACAGTATATGATTACAATATAATCTCTCACACTAAGCATAATTCTAGAGCATTATGCTATGGCTGTGGGGGTTTGCACAAATAAACAGTAGAGCCTCAAATGAACCCCTAAATGTATCAGTTATATGTCTCAACGCTAATTTTACACCCAATAAAAATGTGAGTCAAACTGATTCAAAATGAGGGAGCATATAAACCTCCTCTGTAGGACAGATCAGAGGATTTGGGCTGGGTTTAGCTAATCCTCTGTGTTGTGAACTTCTGAACAGGTGGTTTCTGTCTTCAGGCTGACATTAGATCAGTTCTTAGAGGACCGACTTTCAGCAGCATCAGGCAAAACTCATCCCTATTTGGGGCTTATGTGTCTTAAACCCATCTGCTTGTCAAGATGCTCTGTCCCGATGGGAAATGCGATAAACAAGGCAAATTGAGCTCTTTAGTGCCTTAAAGAGTTACACAACTCCTGATATGCTTGGAGTTTATTGCATTATAATGGTCTGGCATATTGACATGGTGAGTGGACTAAAAAGTGTAGCTGATATCTAAAAGACAAAATAACTCAGACAAAAACTTTAATTATACTTTTAAGAAAAATAGAAAGTGTCAATAATTCAAATCATACAAAAATAAAGGTAACACCTAATAATGATTACACACTATTAATTATTTATTAAGCATTAGCAAATAGTTATTTGTTCAGTATAAGCAAATAGTTCATTCATTATTTGTTAACTTTATGTTAAAAGAAATTAATAAACAGTTTATAAATACAGCTACAAATGCTCTATTCTTGAATTACACTCTAAAAAAAAGGTTCCTAGAGGTTCTATATAGAATCTTTGGGTTCTATACTTGGCCAGTAGAACCTTTTACCCCCCCAAAAAAAGGTTCCATTTAGAACCCTTTGAGTGCAAAGAACCTTTTTGATTAAAATGGTTCTATAGTTTTTGATTCATAACATAATTATCTAGTAAAGATTATAAAATAATTATAAGCTATAACACAGATATACAAAGCTTTTGAGTCAAAACCTAATAAAATGAATGCTGTGGTCAAAAACTCTATCAGTGTACATTATGATGGGATTTTTTTCATTCAGGTTTGACAATTAGCATATTATTATTAGTTTTATTATTATTATTACTATTATTATTACTAAAATAATTATTTTGTGAAATAAATAAAATAACCAGTTTATTTATTTAGACTGTGCAGTACCATGTTTTTATGATTTAATATTTTTTTTAAAACCTCGAGCCTCGAGAGTGATGGTTAATTTTTCGAAAGGAGAAGTCCACCACAGCTTCATCATTCAGACAATATATATATATATATATATATATATATATATATATATATATATATATATATATATATATATATATTTTTTTTTTTTCCTTTATAAATAACACCTGATCTTTCATTTATGGATTATTAAAATATGTTTGGCTTTAAAAGGTTTTAATAATATCCAGGGACTGACTGGCCATAGGGAGAACCGGGACCTTTCCCTGTGGCCTGATGGTCTATCTAGCCTGCCACCGTGACTCTGGCCTCCCGCGTGTACACAGACTCGGTGCGGGCACCGCTACCAAAATAAAGAACCCTTAAATGGTTCTAAATAGAACCATCTGACTTGAATTCGAAAAAACCAAATGGGGTTCTATTTAATGAACCCTTAAAATGGTTCTATTTAGAACCTTTTTGAGGTTAAATATATGAAGCGGTTAACAGAACCATTTTTGGTTCTATAAAGAACCGTTTCTTTTAAGAGTGTATAATGTGCTTAATAGTTGTATTTTTATATTTTATTACTTATTAATTATTCATTACTAAATTCAGTATTGCATTATTTACAAACCATTTATACTAAAGAGTAGTTGGTGGCTTTTCAGATCATTCAGAATGAGTTAGTAAATGATTAATAAACTATTCAAAACAACATTTATATATTTTATTATTCATATAATAAAATATATATAGGCATAAAATAATGGTTATTTTGTAGTTTGGTTAAGTTTGGTTTAGTTTATTTGTTTACAGGGTCAATGCACATTAATAAACATTTCTGTAAAATGTGCCAGAATTAGCCAAGAATGGCTATTTTTCATCTGTAGACACCTTACAGAATGTTACAATGTCACACCTAAAATAAAGCACAGCATTAAACATTAAAAACACTTTTATATGTAAAATACAATTTAAAAAGTAAAAAAACAAGAACAGACTGATGATGGCAGCTGAAGAGGACAAAAAGCCAAAGACAACAGTACAAATGTGTCAAGAATACAGCACTAATGCTGACAATGAGGATTTGTCAATCACCAATTTTTAATATAAGATTGATAGTTGGTTGGATGGAATTCCATTCCTTAGCAGCTTTCACTGAAAATACCGACTGACTGAATTTAGTTTTTTTGAGAGGAATAATTGCACAATGCACACATGTTCATTTATTTTTATTAAGTCAACTTCATCCAGTTTTGTGACTTAATCTACAGTGAGGACTATTTATGCTTTATAAATCCCTTACCGCAACCTTCTTGCTGTGAGGCGACAGCGCTAGCCACTGTGCCACCGTGCCACCCCTTCTAAGTAAATATATTTAACGTAAATATTGACTTAATTGGCTCAAATATTTTTGCCGCTTGTTCAAACTACTTATTTAAAATGAGCCGGTGCAACACAATTCTTGAGGTTTTTTGGGGGATAACTTAACTGTTTTATGTTCAATCCTTTTAAATTTGCAAATCAATTAAGTTAACAAAGGGTGCACTCAGACTAGGCTATCCGAACTGTGCCCTGGCACGTGCCCTGGTTCATTTGACAAGTGCTCTAAATAAGGCCCAGGCGCGGTTCAGTTGGCCGGCTCTGGCCCAGTTGGAAGAGGTGTGCCAAAGCACGGTTTGGTTTGGCTATAGCCTGGTGCGCTCTTAGGCCAAATCCCAATTCTACCCCTTAGCTCTTCCCTTACCTCTACCCCTTGATTTGCGCGTTTATGTGAAGGGGTATGTGTGTCTTAATTCTCTTAAGCTTGAAGGCGTAGGGCTAAGAAGAATGGCTAGAGGACTGAGATTTTTCCGGACCACACTTGAAACCAAGGGGTAAGAAAAATTCCCAGAATACACCAGCTACAATGACAGTATAGCTGCACCCAGAAGTAAGGAGATCCACAATTAAGAATTTTTTGAAAAATAAATAAATAAGAAAAATAGAATTGGGATTGGCCCTTACTGTGAGTGCAAAGCGTGCCTGAGCTCAAAACTGAGAGCATGATGGGACTTTTGAGAGACTGTTTCATATGGATTTATTAATCATTCTTACTTTTCAATGAACACAAACTGTCACAGTTTATTGAAGGTGCAAAGCCCTCACTGCGGGTCAGCTGCACCTTCAACAAACCTCCTAATACCTGCAGCACGAGGACTTTTATGATCATTTACAGTATGAGCGCCAAAAGTGGTGGATCTGTTTAGCAAAATATTTGACTGTGTGTCACTGCATCCCAAATGACTAAAATTAATACAAAACGATATAACTAAAGCCATGCTCACTATGCTGAGCGAGAGCGCTTCTCTTCCTGTCAAACTCGGGTGTGTTTCCCAAAACAACGACATAACTTGTGGCTGAAATATCATTGTACGATGCATAGTTTGTGAAAAGAGCCATGTTGTGACGTGTGTTTTCCAAAACAGTGCTTGCTTTGTCGCAGATTCATCGTTTGAACCACATTAGTCTTAGCATAAAACGCCCATAATGATGATCTAAATGAGGCGGAGTAACAACTTGTTCAGACGAAAACCCCATTGTTTTTCGTACAAATTCTATTGTCTTACACTCACACGCATTTAAAAAAATACAATTTTAGTTTTCGTCGCTTTCCTTCTGTAAATTAAAAGCATTACTCTATGCTATTTTTATTTTTTTTTTTCACAAGCTTTGGAGACGTAACTTAAATTCCGCTTTTAAATAATAGGTCACCTATAGCTTTAGTCATGAGTCACGGCTGCATTCAAAATGGTATAAATGTTTTTTAAGTGTACTACTGAGGGAACGCAATTGTCAATATGAAGATCACTTAAACAGAATTGTAAAAAAATACTTTGAAAGCAAATAATACCTTGGAGAGATGTCTTTAATGTTTTTATTTAAATCATTCCGAGTTTAAATATTGGAACGTTCTAAATAAATAGGGCATAGGGGGGATAACTGGGAATAGCACACAACCTAACTACACCTCTAGAGGTGCAGTTGGAAACGTACAAGTTTGCGACGCAGTTTGGGAATGTCTGTTGGAATGACGGATTTGGGAAACACCAAATCGACAAACTTTGTTTGTAACGACGGAACTTGCAACGTTAGCTGGTTAACAATGGTTTTCAGAAATGCACCCAAACAGTCGCATCATTGATGATGTAAAAACGTGCTCCGGTTTGAAAGGTAAAGATGCAGTGTGAGTGCAGGCCTTCAGGGGAGAGGGAAGGGGGGACAAGCATGCTTCGGCATGTTTCACGGCAATTGTACCTAGTGTGAGTACACTTTTTATATCGATTTGTTTTGGGACAACATGAAGGAATTGTGTGGAACCCAGCATTTTTTACTGTGTGTGCTTAATTGAATCATTTTAAATCATCATACTGTATGAGCCAGAATCATTTATAAATTGTTTTACACTTATTCTGTCATACGTTCACCTTTAGGAAGGTTTCTACGCAAACTTTTATAAACGAGACCCCTGGATGTTTTCACAAGCTCTCCTCTCGATTGTAGATTGTTGTTAGATTGCTTTCATGCACGAGCCTCTTTTTCACAGTGAGGAACCGAGAGCCTTTATTTGTAGTTTCCGTCTTTCTCTGAGCGTTAGATGTGGAGAGGGATTGAGGACGGAGGGGCTCTGCTGGGACGGGGTCAGTCGGACGGGCTCTGCTTTACGTGGCAGTGAGTTCAGTGTGACGTTGAACTAGTTAATCTTGTTTGCACAGACTGAGGGCCGTGTGGAGGAGTGGAGGGGCTGCGAAGAGTGTGTGTGTGTGTATTTGTGTCTGTGTGTGTGGAGCAGATGGCAGATTTGGGGAGGAGGGAGAGAGGAAGGGCCTTGTTGGAGTGTGTATGTGTGCTCCATTGAAAGAAATTGGCTTAAATAGGTCAATGTGGTTTAATGGTTTTTAGAAGAATGAAGTTGTTTTTAATGATGTCTCTTGAGTTTAGCTTGACTGGAAAGTGACTGGATATTGACTTCCAGTTGCTCTTCAGTATATTTTGGACTGATGGACGTCGGCTTGTTTATATGAAATTAATATCAGCTATAAATGAGAGAAAAGCTGGATTTTAGAGCTAATCTCCCATAAATAGATTTTGGACACACATCCTGATTGGCTGTAGACCATTGTCAATCACTCTCATCAGTGCAGTGTCTCCTGTACAGTACAGAATGCGTTCGGCTTGCCATATTTACATAAGTGAAGTTTCATAAACTAATTTTCGAGAGGAGCAGGTGATATGGTTGAGCACTGCTGGTCACTCATCCGTAATCAGTAACAATCCAATCAGAGTGATCCTAGCTTACTATAAATGGATCATTTTCTCCTTACTGCTCTATCTTCATTTTGGAAGAATCCCCCTTCCACCCCACCTCCTCCTTTCCCCCCCTTTTTCTAAAGGGGGAGCTATCGAGACCTACCTGATCTCGGATCCCCTGATATGCATATTGACCAGGCGGGAGCCCTGGGCTCAAATATCTCCGAGCTCAGGGTTCTCTCCTGGGAGAGCATGCCAAACCTGCGTTAAATGCCAACCATATCTAAGTGGGAACTCTTGAAATGTTCGATCTCTAGCAGTGTGACTCTAAAATACTGTATGTTTGGATGATTTTTCCTAAACAAACTCCACAATGTAGACAAAAAAGTCTGCACCGTCAAAGGCACCTACGGTGGCACCCAAAAGGCAGAGAAACAGAGAACAGAGAGACTTCTAGACATGCTAATGGAAGGTTGAAGTTACTCAAGTGTTTAAACAAGAAAGAAAAGTGTGAAAATGTTAATGCCTGTCTGAAAAAAAGTGTAGTGAGGAGTTTTACAGCCTTCAAACAACTATAATAACTGTAAAAATTTACAGAAGGACAACTATCTGTGCAGCAATCCACCAATTAGGCCTGTATGGTAGAGTGGCCAGATGGAAGCCACTCCCTGCCTGGAAATTGCCAAAAGGCATCTGAAGGTCTCTCAAACCATAAGAAACAAAACCCTCTGGTCTGTTGAGACTAAAATTGATCTCTTTGGAGTGAATGCCAGGCGTTTTGTTTGAAGAAAACCAGGCACCGCTTATCACCAGGCTAATACCATCCCTACAGTGAAGCATGGTGGTGGCAGCATCATGCTGTGGGGATGTTTTTCAGCAGCAGGAACTGGAAGACTAGTCAGGATAGAGGGAGAGATGAATGCAGCAATGTACCTTAATGAAAACCTGCTTTAGAGTGCTCTTGACCTCAGACTGGGGTTATGGTTCATCTTCCAGCAGGACAATGACCCCAAGCACACCGCCAAAATATCAATGGAGTGGATACACAACAACTGGACAAATGTCCTTGACTGGCCCAGCCAGAGCCCAGATCTAAATCCTATTGAACATCTGTGGAGAGATCTGAAAATGGCTGTACACCGCCACTTCCCATCCAACCCCCCATCCATCCAGCAAAGAGGAATGGGCAACAATTCCCTAAGACAGGAGTGCCAAGCTTGTGGCATCATATTCAAAAAGGCTTAAGGCTGTAATTGCTGCCAAAGGTGCATCAACAAAGTATTGAGCAAAGGCTATGAATACTTATGTACATGTGATTCTTCAGGTTTTTTATTTTTATTAAATTTGCAACAATTAAAAAGAGGTTCACATTGTCATTATGGGGTATTGTGTGTAGAATTTTGAGGAAATAAATTAATTTAATCCATTTTGGAATAAGGCTGTAACCAGAGGTGTAAAGAGTACCCGAAAACCATACTTAAAAGTATGGTAAAAGTACAGATACCTTACTGTAAAAATGACTCCATTACAAGTTGCAAGTCACCAATTCTTGAGAGACTTCCAAGACTTGAGTGAAAGTATTAAAGTATCCGATTTTAAAAGAACTTAAGTATTTTACTCATACTGCATGTAGGCTCAAAGAACACCAAGAAAGGTTTTATTTCCTAATATAGAAATTAAATTGAACATCTCAATGTTTCAAAATTGCAGAATAAAATAGATTAAAAAATAACAAAAAGTCTCAGTCAAACTCAAATATTCAAAAAAGGCACAAACAATCCCTCCACCCCCTATAAATATATAATTTCAGGGATACATTTATTGACGTTGCACAAAAAAAAAAAAAAAAAAAAAAGGGCTAAAACATAGTCATGTCATGTCGCAGTAGTTTTTGCCATATCAGTAACTGTATTAAATTCACTAAATTCACATTAAATTAACATTAAATAGACTCTTAGTTTCCTTAATTTATGTCATTCAACACATCACAATAGAATTGTAATGCAGAACGAAATTATGTTGCAACAGACCCAAAAGAACATTAAAAAACATCATTATACAAACACTATAAAATCCTAACATGATAAAAAAGCTTTATTATTCCATAAAAATATAATTATATAATATATAACCTATTTTTTTTTAAATCTCTGAAGAGAATAACTTAATACTTAAATACCTGTTTCGCCATTTGTTGTAATATTATCAATTTATGCTAGTTTAACAAATTCATTGATTTATTATTTAACACTAGCTATCAACAATGTTTAAGAAATGGTATTATTCAAAAGTCTTATATTGACAGGATAAAAACTATCCCGAAACCGCACTGATTTGCACCTCAGGCTTCTGTAACGCCTGTCTGATGGCATGAGTGAGAGCAGGCTATGACCAGGGTGGGTTGGATCCCCTAAATTGTTATTTGCCCTAGACAGACAACGTCGTTGATAAAGTTCCTCGATAGATGTCATTTTGACTCCAACAGACCTTTCAGCTGACTTTATGATCCTATTAATGGTGTTCTTGTCAGACACACTGCTATTCGCATATTCTCATATTCTCTTACTTCAATGTGTTTTCTCAAATTTGACGATAAATTCTTAAAAGCACTTATTTTTCTGATTCGTGGCAAACAAAGTAGACACTGCATCCTTTAATAGCCATTCTGCATATCAACAAATGAAAACATTTCTTTCAGATAAGGCCATGGATGGTCATCAGTGCTGGCACTGCTTGATGTGCTGACTTCGGCTTCATCATTTGCTACAGCCATCTCATAAACACCTGGTATTATGCAAGCTGCTAATTCATATTCACGCGTGATTTAGCTCATGAATAGCATACAGTACCTTCATCACCCTACAGATGGCGATATCGCCTCGTCTGCCCAACAAATTAGCCGTGGTAGATAAAGATGCCGACTTGTCGCGCACAATCACAATGTAACGAGTAACAATAAGCGTCTGTTCAAATGTAGTGGAGTAAAGAGTACATATATTCAATCAAAAATGTAGTCAAGTAGAGAGTAAAAGTTGCTTATATTTTTAATACTCAGTACAAGTACAAATTAGCCAAAACAATACTTAAGTTAAGTAACAAAGTCCGTTTACTTAAGTACTTTACAGCACTGGCTGTAACATAAAAAATATGTGGAAAAAGTGATGCGCTATGAATAATTTCCGCATGCACTGTATATATTTATAATCTACTGTCAATAAAAATACTAAATATCTATGCTAAAATAAATGAATTATGAAAAACATCAATTATTAAAATCATTTTAGGCATTTACTGTAGATTTTCAAGACCTTTTATTTTTTAAAAGACCTTCCAAAGTTGTACTGCATGCAATTTTAAAATACAAAATGAATTCCTCACACACACACAAATCCTCCCTAATTATCACGTGTTCAAAAATAGACGTGCGTTGCTCGGCATGTGTTTTGCCGTTTGTCGTGAATGGTCTATTCTGTCTCATGTGACCTCTCTGCTAAAACACAACTGGTCAGCATCTGGTTTGACTTTAGCATGTTGATGTTTTTTTGATTCTGAGGCCTTCATGTAGAGCCTTCATCGCCAACCACTGGACCAGTTCTTGTAGTATTTACATCAACATAACCACATTTTTTTAAAGCATCTCAGAAGATGTCCATGCCGAAAAATGTCTAAAACCACACATCAATCCCTACATAGTAAAAACTGAGTAAGTGGTATGTTAAGCTAATAATAATGTTACGCTAAGTATTTTAACATGACATTAGTATCACTGTCAAATTTGTTCCTCCAGATTATGTTTCCATGTATTCCCTTAAGTCCAGCAATATCTAATGTACATTTATAATATTGAATATTCAGTACATTTGTAATATTTAATATTCAATGGTTGAACTGTGAGGAATATTAAATAAACACTCCACTTTTTTGTGTGAAATATGGTAATTTTACAATTCTCCTACAATTAAACAGTACCACTTTTAAATTTATTCAGCCAATCTCTGGGTCTGGCAGGAGCACTTTTAACTTAGCTTAGCATAAATCATTGAATCGGATTAGACCGTTAGCATCTCACTCAAAAATGACCAGATTTTTTAATGATGATATTATACAGTGCTTGACAATCTTGCAAACATGGAGACATTTGTGGGAGATGATTCAGAACTATTTTCAGGTGCTGCATAATATTATTGTGCCTGCTAAAGCCGTGGTACAACAACAAAGTTACTTGATTATTACTCCAGAATGAGAGCATAGTTCCATGCCATATCAGTTTAGAAACTAGCAACTTTTTTTATTTTTCATTGGTCTTAGTACACGATGTAAATACAGAAGAGTCAAGCTTTAAGCAGGACAATAATCAAAGTTTTTTTTGTCATTTTTTCAGTGAGATGCTAATGGTCTAACCCAATTCAATGATCTATGCTAAGCTAAGCTAAAGGTGTCTGAATGGATTAAAAACGGTAAAACTCAGCTGTTTAACTCTAAATTAGTTGTAAGATGAGGCTTTTTCAGTGTGTACCTTTAATGTACGCAGGTAAAAAAAAAATCTATATATATACTTCACATATTTTTCCCCGCATAATGTAAATTACTTCTATATTTCATTTAAAGCAACATGAGGTTCCTAGACATATTAGTTAAAAAAGAAGAAGCAACTTTTCATTTTTCGTTGGTCTTAGTACACGATGTAGCTACAGAAGAATCAAGCTTAAAAAAGGAAAATTAATAAAATATTTTGGTAATTTTTAAGCGTGATGCTAATGGTCTAATCCGATTCAATGATCTATGCTAAGCTATGCTAAGCTAAAGGTGTCTGGATTTAAAAATGGTAAAACTCAACTGTTTAACTCTAATGAAGTTGTAAGATGAGGCTTTTTTTAGTGGAATATGAGCAGCTAAAAATAAAGATAAAAATACTTCACTGATTTACTTTGGCACATGATGTAAATTACTTTAATATTACACTCAAAGCAACATGGGGTTCCTAGACATATCAGTTTAGAAAACTACAACTTTTCATTTTTCGTTGGTCTGAGTACATCATGTAAAAACAGGAGAGTCAAGCTTAAAGAAGGAAAATTATCAAAACTCTTTTGTCATTTTTAAGTGAGATGCTAATGGTCTAATCCGATTCAATGATCTATGCTAAGCTAAGTTAAAAGTGACTGAATGCATTAAAAAATGGTAAAACTGTTTAACTTTAACCTCTTAGGGCTTAGTGGCCACATTAAGTGGCTATTTAAAATACTTTGAATATTTTTTATATTTTGTTACAGACATACAGTGTCATCCTGCAACCGTTTTGCAGCATATGAAATGTCCCAAACAATTTTTAACTGTCCAAAATGGGCAATAAATGTTGTTTTTACTCTCTGATAGTCAAAACATGCTCAGAAAAAATTTATATGTTATATATGCATTAAAAACAGTAAGGAAAAAGAGTTTTATGTACATTCTGACCACTCCATAATTTTTCTCTAAAAGTACATATCAAAAGATGATACTTAGGTTTTATTCTAATTAGGTTTCAATAAGCCCAAATAAGCCCTAAAAATCCATGTAAAAAAACACATTGGGCCTTAGGAGGCTAAAGAAGTTTTAAGATGAAGCTTTTTAGGTCTGTACTGTACTTTTAACGTATGCAGTAAAAAAAAAAACACAAAGCATAATGTAAATTACTTCAATAATTCACTTAAAGCAACATGGGGAGTAAGAAAAAGGTGTATGTGGTAATACTATAGCATGGATGAAATGCACAAAAGAAAGTAAGACGTGTATAGATCTTCTGTAATAGAGGGAGGTTGAGCGTTTGGGGTCAGGAAAGAGACGTAAATTACAGTGAGGGAAAGCAAAACAGACGCTCAGCACTGACCTGAGCTTCATCACTAATGTGTGTGTGTGTGTTTATCACGGGTGGGAGTGGGAGAGATTGAGTGTGTGTTCGTAACAGTGAGTGTTTGTGTCGGAGAGGTGGAAAGTTAATATCTGTCAGATGTGAGGAGCTTCACTGCAGGGACGGATCGGGTGTGGAGATTTTGTTAATCATTCCACCTTAATTCAGACTTCTTGAAGGAGTGGGTTTTTGATTTTTTGGTAGTGAAGTAATGTACAGTGTTGACCTCTATATCAACCCTGAGCTTGAAACTGCAAGGATTATCAAAAATGTCACGATATTCAGCAAATTTTAAAATCAAAGCAACTCTTGTATTTAATTATGTTATATTTAATTATGATTTATGTAGTTATTATAATTTTTTTAATATAGTGATTTGTAGCAATTTAAGAAGTTAAATTAATGTTATGTAATTGTTAAAGCCATTACAAAATTGTTGTGTATATGATCGTAAGAATAATTAATTATTTTAAATTAAACAAATTAACTATTTAATATTTGTCTTATATGTTGTCTAATGCGTATTAAACATTTCATTAATTGCATGAATTGTATTAATCTAAATAAAAGATTTCCAAGCTAGTAAAATAAATGATCCTTAAAGGTTAAAAAGATAAAAAATAACTTTAAACTTAACAAAACAAACAAAGTTAAATAAATAAAATGTAGTTAAATGTAGAACCAAAGATTGTCAAATAAAATGTATTGTTTGTTGAAATGTTGTTGTGTCAGCAGCTAATGTTGTTTAATTTACCAATATAATATTATACTATGTACACATTTAATTTAATTATTTTTTAATAATTTGATTATATTTTTAATTATTTTACTTACATTTTAAGTATTTATTTAATATTTAATTACATTTTTACTATTATTTTACTTTATTTTTATTTAAGTTAATAATTTTTTATATTATTTTATTTTTATTTAACACATTGTTATTATTATTTTGTTTATTTGTTTCTTATTTAATTTCATAATTTTTTTATTATTATTATTTTACCTTTTTATTTTTAAACATTTTAAATTATTTAATTTTATTAAACTATTTTTATTATTTTATTTTATTTTTTACATTTTTATTTATTTTAATTTAATATTTTGTTTTATGTATTATTATTATTTTATTTTATTTAAAACATGTATTTTATTTTTTTTATTTTATTTTATTCCCCTATGAGTTTTGTCATCTTAATTGAATTAATTTTTTTGATTATTATTCATTTAATTTATTTACATTTTAATTTTAAATATTTAATTTAATTCAATTTAATCATTTTTTTTTACATTTTATGATTATTAATTTTTTATTTAATTAAATTTTTATTTTAATTTAATTTTAACTTTTTTATTATTATAATTAATACAATTTTCATTGTAATAGTTTATTTATTTAAATTTATTATTTAATTCTTTAATTTATTTATTTATTTTATTTTTAATAATTTTATTTTATTTTTAATTATTGTTATTTTATTCCCCTATCAGTTTGGTCATTTTTCAAAAATACATTTTTTTTTTTTTTTTTATTATCAATGCCTCTTTGTTGTCAAATCTGATTTAACATAGACAACTGTATCCCTTAGATTTAATATCTGACACAGTTTCAAAGTTTTCAGTACTCCTCTAAAAGCCAAAAATGAAATGAAAACACCACCAGGCCATTTGTTTGACACATTTTCATGACTGATTCCCGAAAGATGATGCCATTCTCCGGCGGTTTTGGGTGGGAAAGAGTCACAATAAGTATGACGGATCGAATAGTGCATTTTTATTTGTTGTGTTAGTGTTGAAC
Source organism: Danio rerio (assembly GCF_052040795.2). Lineage (NCBI taxonomy): Eukaryota > Metazoa > Chordata > Actinopteri > Cypriniformes > Danionidae > Danio > Danio rerio. The sequence goes on from NC_141021.1 coordinate 50,077,956, forward strand.
TCACAGTCACTCAGACTGTAGGAGGGCAGAAATGTCAGGAATGAGTGCTTTTGGAGATGAAGGTGCTGAATGGAGCACAAGGGTGGAGGTTCATCCTGTGGGGTACGATTAGTATACCTACGTCTTGCGTTCACTGTTTACACAGGTTCAGTTACACCTCAGTTTTTTGGTATCCTGCGTGCAAGGCGTCCATTGAAGTGTTGAAATAAAAATAAGTTATAGAAACAAAGTAATTGTTCCAGTCAGACGTGTGACATTTAATTTCCTGATGGTGAGTCCGAGTGTGTGTGTGTGTGTGTGTGTGTGTGTGTGTGTGTGTGTGTGTGTGATAACAGAGAAGATATTAGTAACTCTGCTTTGACCTCACACCCTAAATTCAGACAGATTCACTTTCCAGGCAATAGATTTGTCAGAACACACACACACACACACATGCACACACACGCGTACAGACTCGCATTGTTTTTCAGCAGCATGTGATGCTTTATGGGTATTGTAACCAGATGGCGCCTTGCTTAATAACTCTGTTACGCTGTGTGTTCACTGCACTATTTATGCCATTTATCCGATATGAGGCATTTGGCAGACTATGCCGAGATGTGTTAGGGAGTTGGAGAAGACCTCCAAAAATAATGAAGTAAATAAATAACTAATACATGACGAAATAACATTTTTAAATTATATAGAATTTAGTGCTGGGCAAAAATTAAACGCATCCCAAATAAAAGTTTAACATAGTATAGACCATTTCAATGTGGTCATGTCATTGAACATTGCTCGACATCAAACTATTTCATAACTGTAACAAGAGGCAATTTAATCATAACCTAACATTAAAACAGCTATCATAACAATATTTATCAATATGTGGCTCTTGTTGGATACTCAGAAGCTGTTGAAATTGAATATGTAAAACAGGAAATAGGTTTGGGAGCGTTGTTTTTGTTTACATCCCTCCAAATGGTCTATATGTGTGTGTATTATATTTATGTATTATGTACTGTTAAAGTCAGAATTATTAGCCCCCCTGAATTATTAGCCCCCCTGAATTATTAGCCCACCTGTTTGTTTTTTTTAATGGAGAGAAAATTTTTTCAAGACGTTTCTAAACATAATGGTTTCATTAACCCATCTCTAATAACTGATTTATTTTATCTTTGTCATGATGACTATATAATATTTGACTAGATATTGTTCAAGACACTTTTATACAGCTTAAAGTGACATTTAAAGGCTTAACTAGGTTAATTAAGTTAACTAGGCAGGTTAGGGTAATTAGGCAAGTTATTGTATAGTGATGGTTTGTTCCGTAGACTATTGGGAAAAAAATAGCTTTAAGGGGCTAATAATTTTGACCTTAAAATGGTTCATAAAAATAAAATCTGCTTTTATTCTAGCCAAAAATACTTTTTTCTAGCTCCAGAAGTAAAAGTATTATCAGACATACTATGAAAATTCCCTTGCTCTGTTAAACATAATTTAGTAAATATTTAAAAAAAAATAAAATAAAAAAAAAATTCAAAGGGGGGCTAATAATTCTGACTTCGAATGCAGATGTCACACACACACATACAACAAAACTGTATATAAGTATATGATACAAATTATATCCTTATATATTTATATAAATAAACATTTTCTCAAATATGTCATATATTTATATAATTAAGTATAGTTAAACAGTACACACACATACACACACACACACATATTGTGTCAAAATAAGCTTTTATTTAGGATGTGATTAATTGCGATTAAAAATACTGTATGTATGCATAAAGTAAAATAAATAAACACGTTTTTTGCATAAAGTTTAAATGAGACTTATTAATAAGAATAAAAAAACATATTTAAGTGACATATCAGCATTTGTAATAACATGAAGAGTTTAGATGCAAAAATCCCGAAATGCCTCTTGATGTTTTCTTCTAAAATTTGCATCTTTCTCAGACTCCTGTGTGTAGGCTCAGTCATTTTACTTTTGTATTGTATCGATTAAGTTCTTTTAATTGTCTTTAAAGTGAAATAACTGAAAATAAACAGGCTGAAAACATAAACATGCAGTAGGAGACCCCCTGGAAGGGCATCCGCTGTGTAAAACGTGCTGGATAAGATGGCGGTTTCATCCGCTGTGGTGACCCCTGATTAATAAAGCGACTAAGCGAAAAGAAAATGAATGAATGAATCTTTTTTGCTGAAGTAATATAAGTCGAAAGAGACTATGAGAGTAGCAATAAAATTAGGAATAAATAAATAAAAATAAGCATGAAAGTATTCATATTTCAAACAGTGTTATTATATATCCTTGAAATGCTATTGCTGCTTTAAATGAAAGGTTGATTCAATATTATGTAAAGTTTGCGCAATTAGTTTATTTTTTCACAATTTTTAGCTGAAGTTATACAAGTCGATAGAGACTGAGTGGCAATAAAAACAAGAATAAATAAATAAAAATGTTACATTTTTATATTTTAATACTTTTTAAAGTATTTTTAAAGTATCCCATCCTAAACAAAGGAATAAAAAAAACTAATGTTAATAACATAAGTCACAGGTTTTAAAGAATTGAGCTGTAGAACTGCGCAAATAAATAGTTTAATAATAAAAAAATAGTACTTTTGGCTGAGTCTTGTAGCTTTGATGAAAGCATGCAATGCTGGCTGTTGTGTCTTTTTCCGCTCTGTTCTGACTAACATTTCTCCTTCTTTTTCCTCTCTTTTCTCTCTCCTTCTCTGTTTTCCGCTGTCCTCAGTTTGGATGTATGGCCTTCAGGACAGTCCAACCAAGTCTGAGGCCTCAGGTACATATTAACCTTTCCTGCAAATCTTAACTGTGGTCTGTGTTTCCAGTTTTTATAAGAAAAACGGCTGGGTCCCAAATGAACACTTCACCACAATCATGTCTGGTGTAAAAATAAAGCGCCATCAATCACTGTTTAACTGGTAACTACATTAGGGACTGCAACATGGTTTTAAATGCAACTTAAATATAATATAAGTGTTGAATTTGACATAATATTAAATACATACACATACACTGGAATGTGAATTTTTTTATTATTGTTAAATCAAAAATTTTATTTACAATAAAATTATCAACCCACTTTCATGTGGTTAAAAAAGGTGGCCAAAGCTTTATGAGTGTCTTGAACACAGAAAAAGATGTTTTGAAGAATGTTTAAAGTACTTGACATTCATAGCAGATGAAGAAAACGCTAGCTGTATTCTAACATTCTTCAAAGTATCTTCTTTTGTGTTCAATGGAATAAAGAAAGACGTGGAGGGTGAGTTGTAAGTGGATTTTCATTTGTGAGTGAACTATCCCTTTAAGAGCTCCTTAAGTAAGAGTTTATGCTGGAAGGTATTTAGAATAGGTGTTGAAAGGGTAATGACGAAGAGGAAGACGTTTAGCGTTAAAACGGAGGGTGTAAAACATGACATGAGAGCTTGTGGTCTCCTCGCGCTGCTCTCCTGGGACGTCTAACAGACGACGGCCTGCAAATAAACATTTCAGAAAAGAATGCACTCCATTTTCGGAAATAAATGCTGATGCGTACAGAGCCGAAGCCCATGCGGAGTGTTTTTCACCAAGATCATCACACACGCCCCTACGTAATTGGACAATTTACTGCAAAATGAAGAAATCACTTGCTTGTTGTAGCGCTTTCTAAAAGCATGTCAAAATCCAGCTTAAAAATGTTGGTTTGTGACTCATCCCACATGGTTATTAGCTGTGTCTTTTGTTATATATAGCCTGAAACATTGCTATATTCCAGATTAGAGGGAATTTTCTAACCCTCAGGGCATCCAAGATGCAAGGTAAATGTTTTTTTGTACAGTAGAACCTTTAAAGATTATTTTTTTAGTTGAAACTGTGGTACTTAGGGATTCATAAATTCAGTCAGTGACTAAAAAAACATTAATTAAATACATTGACTTAAAAGTACTTTTTGAAAAAGTACCAGTCACCATTTACTTGCGATTTCCGTAAAAATGTACTTAATGTCAGTTAAAAAAAATATCTTTAATGTTCTTCTGAAGAAAAACAACATATTTGAAGCCTTGTGAGTCGATAAATTATAGCAAATTATGTATTTTTTTTTGGTAAACTATCCATTCACAAAGATTTTAAAGATTTTACAACTTCATAGTGTTTTGCTACTAAGAAAAGTTTAACAATGGTATTTGTAGTCGGTGTTGTGGAGGTTACTTTGGAAATGTAATAGATTACAGATTACAAATTAGCCTATTTAAAATGTTATAAGTAGTGTACCTTTTTAATTACTTTATAAAAGTAACTGATTACACCTGATTACTTGTAAGTTTCTAATGGATATTTTCAACTAAATAATTTTTAAACATTTATACCAAGCAGGCGTGATCTTTCAGTAGCTCTGTTTACTGTAAGAATTTTAAAATCATTCAACGCTGGAGTTAAGATTATATTAAATTTGTTTTAAAGTACAGCTATCACAAAACCAGACCTTATAACAAAAACGTGTTTACTGTTGTTACAAAATCTAAATTTGAGTTAGTTGTGCAGGGTGATTTTTGTGGCATTTGCAATAAGACAATACATCTGAGCTATTTTTGCAATTTTCATTTTTAAATCAAAGAAATTTGAATCCAAGTCAATCATATCTTAGCGATCAATAAACTGTCAAAGAAACATATGAGGCAGAATTGTTCAGTTCAATTATTTACTGCAAATAGTATGCTCCAAACAAAAACTAATTACAATATATAACAACAAAAACTACAAATACAATAAAAGCAGGTACACATTTAAAATACTATAGTCATTTATAGTAAAGGGAAATATTTAGGAATAAGCATTATATTGTATATTTACAACTCTTCATTAATAAATTACGCTACATAATGTAGTATCATTAGTAATTATGTAATTATGAACTAATAGTAATTACTATAGTATACTTTAGCCTTTACTACAGTAGACTATATATATATATATATATATATATATATATATATATATATATATATATATATATATATATATAGCAATACTGTATGTTGTCATGTTGGCGTGAAGTGTGAGGCGGCGCTGATTAGATTGTGCCTTACTTATGGTGATAGTGACAAGATACAGAGCTCCTGTTCTCTTTCCCTTGCACTGAATTCAAAGAATTCCCTGTAATGCTGATTTAAAAGTTCATGAATGTGGAAACACATTGCTTTAGCTGTTGGCGTCATGACCGTTTGACTCCTTGTCTTGTTACTAATTAAATCCAACCTTTTGGTTGGATTAAGGACTATTTCTTTGTACAATTTGATTTAATGAACAGCCTTACTTACCAAGACATAATTTCCTTTAGTAAATAGTAGCTGGCACTGTGTTACAAAAGATTACATTAAAAAATATATATATAATAGAATGTAATATAATATAATGCAATGTAATATAATATAATATAATATAATATAATATAATATAATATAATATAATATAATATAATATAATATAATATAATATAATATAATATAATATTACAAAGTTATATGTCCAAAATAAACATACCATGGTAAGTTTATGATTTGTATAAATTTTTGGATGTACTCAACACATCTTTATAAAAAATGTATAAAAATGTAAATACATCACTCTAATTCTCTACATACATTTTCTTTTTGTTTCTGACACATTTCTTATTAAAAGCCTCCAGAAGAGCACTGGGAATAACAAACTGCACTAAAAAGCAACTACAGAAATAGTTCTTGGTAAAATACATCATTTGAAGTTTTAGTAACTATATACAGAAAGCCTTGGAATGCATAAACCAGAGACATTTGAAGTGTTTTAAATAGTTTAGTTTAAAAAACAACATGCAATTATAATTTCATCCCAGTTTATTTAAAACAGTTAAACAGGATATTCATTGAAAAACAGAATAGTGAAACATTCGGCACATTAAGATTTGCATTTAAAAGTTGTATTTATTACATGTCACTCCAACTTTCAGAAGCATGTGATTCTTCAGGAAAGAAAACATTTATGCTAAAACCTATTTATTTCTGTGTAGAAATTAGGATACATATATTTAGGATGCTTTGTAAAAAAGAAAAAAAAAAAAATATATATATATATACATACATATATATATAATATATATATATATATATATATATATATATATATATATATATATATATATATATATATATATATATATATATATATATATATATATATATATATATAATATAGTTTGCATGTTCTCCCTATATATATGTGTTATAGTTTTTTGTATATCTAAAAATATTTCAAAAATTAAATTATGAAAATTGTGCAAAAACATTCCATAATATACTATACACTCACCGGCCACTTTATTAGGTATACCAGTCCAACTGCTCATCAATGCAAATTTCTAATCAGCCAATCACATGACAGCAACTAAATGCATTTAGGGGTGTAGACAAGGTCAAGATGATCTGCTGCAGTTTAAACCGAGCATCAGAATGGGGAAGAAAGGTGATTTAAGTGACTTTGAACGTGGCATGGTTGTTAGTGCCAGATAGGCTGGTCTGAGTATTTCAGAAACTGCTGATCTACTGGGATTATTTACGCACAACCATCTCTAGAGTTTACAGAGAATGGTACGAAAAAGAAAAAATATCCAGTGAGTAGAAGTTCTGTTGGTGCAAATGCCTTGTTATGCCTCTGGTATGCCTTGATACCAGAGGTCAGAGGAGAATGGCCAGACTGGTTTGAGCTGATAGAAAGGCAACAGTGACTCAAATAACCACTTGTTACAACCGAGGTGTGCAGAAGAGAATTGCTGAACACACAACAGCAGCAGAAGACCACTCAGGGTGCCTCTCTTGTCAGCAAAGAACAGGAGACTGAGGCTACAGTTTGCACAGGCTGACCCAAAATTGGACAACAGAAGATTGTAAAAATGTTGCCTGGTCTGTTCAGTCTCGATATCTGCTGCGACATTCAGATGGTAAGGTCAGAATATGGCATTAACAACATTAAAAAATGGGTCCATCCTGCCTTGTATTAAAGGTTTAGTCTGATGGTGGTAGTTAAATGGTGTGGGGGTATTTTCTTGGCACACTTTGGGCCCATTAGTACCAACTGAGCATCATGTCAACGCCACAGCCTACCTAAGTATTGTTGCTGACCATGTCCATCCCTTTATGACCACAGTGTACCCATTTTCTGCTGGCTACTTCCAGCAGAATAGTGCCCCATGTTATAAAGCGTGAATCATCTCAGACTGTTTTTTTGAACATGGCAATATGTTCACTGTACTCAAATGGCCTTCATAGGCACCAGATCTCAATCCAATAGAGCACCTTTTGATGTGGTGCAACAGGAAATTCACATCATGGTTGAGCAGCCGACAAATCTGCAGCAACTGCGTCAAGCGATCATGTCAATATGGAACAAAATCTCTGAGGAATATTTCTAGTACCTTCTTGAACCTATGCCACAAAAGATTAAGGCAGTTCTGAAGGCAAAAGGGGGTCCAAATCGGTCCTACTGTAGTAAGGTGTACCTAATAAATTGGCCGGTCGATGTATCATCATTTTGAGGTTTCAAAGCCCTGGTCCTCATCTTAAACATATGCAAAGACAAAAAAACCTCGCATAAACACATGTATACAAATATAGTCTTATATAACTTGTAAAACACTAAAGAACTTTCATTTTTACCTCGACACTCTTTATGTCACTATTAAAGAAGAGCAGGTTAATGAGATAATCAGAGGAACCACAAAAAGAAAGACAGAAGGACAGAGAAAGAGAGAGTGTGGCTTAACCTCAGCTGAAATGCTTTCTTCTTGCGTTTCGCATAAACACAGCTTCTCTCTCTTTACTCGGCCCACTCATATGTTTCTATTTAAGGCTTGGAGAGCAGTCTACCCTGATTGGCGTTTCTCTCTCTCTCTCTCTCTCTCTCTCTCTCAACCAGATGGGAGGAGGGACAGAGTAAGAGAGAGAATTCAAGTGAAAAAAGAGAAAGGGAGGGCAGGAGAAAGAGGGAGGGAGGCCTGTTCTTGCTCTCCTGTTGAAGAAAAACTTTCTATCCCTCCACTCACGAGTCACGTCCCCTACAGTAAACAGCTCTCTTTTTTCCCTTCCTCCCCATTTCCTCCTGAAAACCTTCACTGTATTATGGAGACCCGGCATCACCAAGAGCCTACCGAGCGCTCGAGTCCCTGAAGGATCTTTACCTCGTTTTGCTTTTTTGCAATTGTCCGTTTCCCCCATTCAAATGCACGTCCAGCGAGGGCGAAGGTTCGTCTAAATGGCCTGTCTTTGCAGAGCATGCAGGAGTCTGAGTTACGCTAGGTTGCGGAGTGCGGATGGCGGTGTACCGGGGTCAAGCCACGGGTCGCTGGCAGGGCAGGGTTGGCAGGGGGAGCGCGGGACGGTGGCTGACAGCTTGTTTCTTCCCCTCGCCGGCAGGACTGGACAGCAGTGAGCCCATGGTGCTGGAGCAGTACGTGGTGGTGGCCAACTACGAGAGGCAGGAAAACTCGGAGATCAGTCTGAAGGCTGGAGAAACGGTGGACGTCATTGAGAAGAGCGAAAGCGGTGAGTCCCTTACACACACACACACAAACACAGGAGCTAATTGGCTTACCACGTGGTGTTTATTGGCGAAAGCTCGTGTATACACAAACCACAAGCATTCAGAGTCGCCTGCACACATGAATGCTTTCAGACGCTGTTCTGATGCACACACACTCAGAAATAAGGTACAAGGTCTGTCACCAGGGTGGTACCTTATCAAAAGGTACACTTTTGTACCATACAGGTGGACATTAGTACCTTTAGGGTATACTTGTGCACCTTAAAGGCTCACTTTGTACCTTTAAAGTATCACATTTGTACTTTGTAAATATTAACATGTACCTTTAAGGACTTGTAAGGAACAAAAATGTCCCCAGTGACAGATTGTGTACCTTTATATCTGAGAGTGCACTTCTTCTTTGATCTATAGCTTTTCCTTTGGTCTTTGTCCTTAAGATCCCTTGATTCTCTCTTCTGACACCCCCCCCCCCCCCCCCCCCCTCACAATGTAAATCTACTGTCTGGCTCCACCTGGAGGTGTCGTATGGCCAGTTTTGTTGGCGGTTGGTCAGACAGAACCCCCTCCTCACCTCTGGAATGGAGGCCAGATTGATGTGGAATGTCCATGAGATAGGCATGAGAAGTTTGTGGGTTGAAACATGTGCTAATGGATAAGAGTCACCATTGTGAAGATTAACAACAACAAGTTAATTTAGCCTTGAGTGTTGTTTTTTTTGCCTTTGGTTTCTGTTTTCCCAGATCAATGATCTTGCTAATGCTGTAAATGTTCAAACTATGTGCAAACCTTTTATGTTAACATATCTCGTAGCCTTGCATAGTAGAAGTTGAACATTGACTCTACTGAGGTTATGAACTTTGTTTCTTGTCACGCTTGCTGAACTCTTGAAAGTAGGATTGCTCATCCAGAGGGCTAGCAATGATAGGCTTTCAAGAACTAGCATCCTACTGTTGAAAGTGTATACAAATGTTAGTGTGAGATAATGGAAGTCATTATATTATCTTGAAATCATGAGGAAGAGGGTGGGGAGGATTAGTAGGAGTTGTCAGGAGTTATCAAGATGAGTAAATATCCAGTAACCCCATTGGAACTCACTGATAATAGAGCTTGACCTTCTGGTATCATCTATCATAACATAACCATCTGTCTAAACTAGTCTAGACTATGGCTGCATTCGAAACCAAATACTTTCATACTATACAGTACGCTAAAATCAGTATGTGAGCCGAGTCGTTTGTCCGAATTCATAGAGTTCGAAAATCAGTATGCGAGAAGAAATACCCGGATGACTTACTACTTCCGGCAAGATTCTGAAGTGCGCATTCCATGCACGCTGCGCTATCCCATGATGCCCCGCAAGAGAATTCATGAATGGGACTGAAGCAACACAACTGATACAGGTAGGTCATGTGACCATGACAAAATAGCGGATGTAGTATTCCATTCATACCTTTCACATTCATACTGTGTAGAATGTACTTTTCTAACTGCCGAGTAGTACGTTTAAATTCAAATGCAGCACCAACTGAATAGGCGGTTTCTTACGCAGCATATGTCTAAACCAATCTTAATAGGTGTTCAATATGAGACATTGATATTGGAAGTTTGTTTGCTGCTAAGTGTTTTTTTTCTTTATTTTATTTAAACATACCAGCAAATATTAGCTATACTGAATGTGAAAGATGCCCACTGTAAATAGTTTGTCATTTTTGTCAGTATGCCACATCTAGTGTAGACAGAAAACCATGCAACAGGAGTTTAAACTGATGAGGTTGACGAATTTGACGAAACTGACGAATTTCACATGACACAGAAGTGATAAATCAAAACCAAACCAATGTTTGGTAACGTCTGAATATGCACTGTAAAGGCTCCACCTTCTTTTGTAGCAGTTCATTTACATTTATCAACACAGGCTCATTGTGAAAACGTATTCCCATATACATTTCTGGAGAGCACGAATTATGTAGCCAGAGCAACGTATGGCTGCATTTCGTCTTTAAAACGAACGATACAGGGCGGTATGGAACCATAAACAGCTTCTGTTTCTTTTCACGCTACCGGCTGACCACTTACCTCGGTGTAGATGGCTATTCTGCTGTTACCAGTTTGCCCAGTGGCTCGCCTTACGCATAAGTGGACTTGAGACGCAGAGAGGAGTTGACCACAACAATGTGGTTTGAGTCCAGTGAGAACGGTTCCAGAAAGCAGGCAAAACAAAAACAAAAGACAAAACATTAAATAAACTAGTAAATAACAGAGAAAGAATGTGGTAAAATCTGAAAATGTGGTAAAAATCAGGCTAAGGCTTTTCCTTTCTGGATTGCTTTTGAAAACACTGTCTGTTGGGTTTAGAAAAGGCGGTGGGCGGTGTAATGTTTGTGTTTAACTCTAAGCCAATGATGTTATATAAGCAGGACATTCCATGTTCCTATTGGCTAGAATGAGTGTCAGTCAAGTTCCTCAAGGAAATGATAGAGAGAATAGGAAACAAGGGAACGCATGCGATGCTGTAAGAAAGCGCTAAGAAAGCGCTATGTTCTGAGTTAAGTTGATATTAAAAAAAACATACGTTGTTACAGCCAGCCTGTGAGTGGTCTAATATTCAACTGACACAACATGGTGTCAGAATAAACGGATGACAAACGAAGATGGATTCAGCAGGAGTCCCGATGCCGATTATGAACTGGGAGGCTAATAACCTGCCCGAGTCATGGCGCAAGTTTCAACAGCAAGCAGAGCTAATGTTCAGCGGACCCCTAAAAAATAAGGGTGAGGATGAAAAATGCAGTTATCTTCTCCTGTGAGTGGTCTAATATTCAACTTACACAACAGGCGGATTAATATGTGCTTTTGAAAACACTATCTATTAGGTTTAGGGAAGGCTGTGGGCGGGTTAATCAATGCTTTTGAAAACAATATCGGTTGGGTTTAGGGAAGGCTGTGGGTGGGTTAATCAATGCTTTTGAAAACACTATCAGTCGGGTTTAGGGAAAGGGGATTTGGCGGGAATCAGTCAGTCAGTCAGTCAGTCAGTCAGTCAGTCAGTCAGTTGTCAGCGACCTTTGGTGGATTCAGGCAAGAACAACAGGGATGAATGGCACTTGCGAGAGAAATTTGAGATCTGCAAAAGCGTACACAGCAGCCTCTGGTGGATTTGCGAAAAAACAGACTGCAAAAACGTACCTCCTGGGAGGTATTTCGTGTTCTCCAGAAATGTATACATGGGTACATATCAATAATGATCCTGGATTGGCATTTAAAGAGACACACATAGAAACAGCATGTCTTGCTTCCACTTAAAATAGCCCATCTACAAAAATAGTTTACTAAAATCTGTGGAGCATTTTTAGCTGACATTTATAGAAACATTATGGGGGCACTTATATTTTGTCTTGTAAAAAGAGCATAATAGCTCCTCTTTAATAATAACAAAAGAGATTCTTCCTCAGGATGTGGATGTCCTTGAGTAAAAAACTCTTGGCTTCCTTGGCCACAGTTAAACTCCAGCTGTTTTACAGTGCAGGCAAAGCATGACAACTTTGCTTGAGTCGAGAAAAGATGTACCACGCAAGGCCACAGGATTAATGAGTTGGAAACAGAAGCAGAGAGAGTCTAAATGAGAGAAACGAACAGAATATAAACACAGAATCATCTGCAAGAATGCATGTTTGAGCTGTTGAGAGTCAAATGGTGACTGAATTGTTATTTTTAAAAGGATAGTTCACCCAAATTGAACATTTACTCAAGTTGTTCTAAACCTTTATGAATTTATTTCTTCTGTTGAGAACAAAACAAAATTTTCTGAAGAATGTTGGGAGAAAACAGCCATTGTAGGAACAAAAAATACCATTGAAGTCAATTGACATTCGTTAGTATATCTTCCTTTGTGTTCAACAGAAGAGACACTCAACCAGCTTTGAAACAAGCGGATGGTGAGTAAATGATAGTGAAATGTTTATTTTGGGGTGAACTATCCCTTTAAGTGAACCGTCGCTTTAAATCTGCAGCCTATAAGCCAACTCCTGGAGTGAACTGTCTGTCCTTCGTTGACTCCAGAATTCATCAGATGTTCAAAGCGTTTATTGAAACTGAAGATGTGCAGCATCAGCTTGATATCTTGACACAAGTTGCCCTTCCTCCAACATCCAATCTCTTAAACAGATTTCCATATTTTGTACTATAGTATTAAATGACAATTCAAGTGCCGTTCAGAGTGTATTTTTTACCATTGGATATCATTCAAACCAACTTTTTAATGTGGCAAAGCTGCCTTTATAAGAAGTGATTGGCAGAAATAGGGCTGCTCTGGCTTCCCTCTCTAGGTCATGGAGAGGAAACGATGGAAAAATCCCCCTTGTCCTTAGTTTCATTACAGGCTAATGGATCCAGCAGAGTCTTACAGAGCGTTTACAGTGTCACGAATCCCAAACCAATACTAGCAGAAAGCGTTCAAAAGTTTTTGTTGCATGTCTGTAATATAGATAGCACAGTCAAGAGTTTATAAATCAGCCTGCTGTTTTTTTAGCATTATTTTAGGCAACTCTTCCATATAACAAAATAAATACAAGAATTATTAGTGGAACTGGTCGGAGGTCAGTAGCATTTGATTCCAGTGAGGGTAAACCTGACATGGCAATCTTCTGACATGTTGTCGGATATCTGCTTCAGATGCTGCTGTTGGTCCACGAGTTGTTTTGTTTCTTCCATTTTTGATTATATAGTTTAAGTTACTGTAAATACACTTTTAGGCTCTAAAACACAGATTAGCCGTCCATCAAATTATTTTTGTTTTCAGTGAACTGTATTTCTACCTTTATTATTAAGCAGATACTAACAGTACACTACCTGACAAAAGGCTTGTCCTTAATCCCAGTAGTAAGAGCAACAAATAAGAACTTGACTTTTAGTTGATCAATTGGAAAAGTGACAGAAGGTGTCAAAAAAGAAGAGCAGAAGGAATTCAATTTAGCGCAGGTTTAAAATGTGAGTATGTTGACATAGAGCATCTACAACAACTGTCATCTGCTGTTAAAGAAACTTTTTTTTTTAGTTTTGCTTCGATGTAATGAATTCTGTGAACAACTCCGAACTGAACAAGGTTCAAACGAGCACAAATACAGCTAGAAGTGCGCTGTATTTCTGTCCAAAATACTGTCTAAAAAGAGCAATGCTTAGATCTGGAATTTTAAACATATGATTGGGGATTATTCTAAAGAAACGTTCATTATTTCATATTCCACTCTTCTTCAACGCGCTGCAGTAGACTATGCCCTACTATGAAAATTGCTCTGTGCCATCAATATTATGAGGTTTCCTCCCATCCTCTGGCTTCTCTCTCCCCTGGGTCCATTCGTTCAGCCGGTCACCCCCACTTACTGAAACTGAATCAATAGAGAGCTGCTCATGGTCCCAGGTAGGCTGGTTTGTCTTGGCCTCCCTCCCGTTAGAGATCAGGTCTGTAGAGACTTAGCTGATCATGAACCAAAGGGCTTCGCATGGTTCTACAATTTTTAGGGGTCAGTATTGTTTAATCAAATAAGGTCACTGAAATGATATTGTTGATATTAAGAAGGCCTGCCTCCAACCAGTGCTGATATACAGCCATATCGCACTGATACGAGGGTACCTAAATACATTGATGACGTGGTAAGAGAAGACGTTAATAACAATAACAGCCGTCGTAACCATATATGGTTCACCCCTGCCTAGATCATGTGTCCTGGATTGTGTGTCCTGAAACATGTGTGGGTCTACGGGCCAGCAGCTGGATATTATTGTGTTTATGGGCATTTGAGTAGTTGTCAAGTGATGTGTGTTTGACCAAAAAGCTATTGTTTTCAAGTGTAGTTATTTTATTTAAAAATACAGATGTCAAGCTTTATGTGGACATATTTCTTATTAAATATATAAGAAGTATTCACTGAGATTCCAGTGTGGTTGTTGGCCACAAAAAGCACACGTCTGGTCCGAACTTCTCCTCTGTAGAAACATCAGTCTATATCGATCAGTGATTGGCTCTTGTAGTAGTAGGCGGAGCTTCATTCGCTATAATGACCATTAGACTTTTTTCCCATTCAAATCTTTACAAGTGACACGTCTTGTGAATTCTATAGTGTTTGGTTGTACCCATGTAAGCAGATTACAACTAAAATCGTAGTCCCATTCCCACTCACATATAACGGGCCTGTATTGAGTGCTTCCATAAGAGTGAAATCTGAAAATACTAGAGATGTATTTGAACTCACGCCAGGTGGGAATGCGCTTCGGCTGACCTTGTGATGGGAAACTAAAATCTCATGTTAATTGATTCATGTTGTTTATTCTTCAAGATCATTTTCTCACTGTTTACTTTTCTCAACATTTCATGCCAGCTTCCTGAAATAACATCGCTCTCAATTCTATGAACCAGTCTAGGAAAACAAGTCCAGGAAAGAACTAACATGTTTATGCTGATCTAAGACCAGCTGTTCCTGAACAAATCACAACCGCTGGAGCTCTCCAATTGAAAACCGCAACAGTGATCTCAGATCATTGTGAAGGAGCGGACGACATCATCAGCCTTTGAAGTTCAGACCAAAGAAAGCCCCCTCCGCCGCCTCGGCTTTGTCAGATTACACAGACCCTTTTTGGTCCCGAGCCCAAAACCTGATACTCACAGCTTTTCAGGAAAGAACTTGAGTGTGACCGAATGTAGGCCAGACGCTCCACTGGCCTGGATTTTGGGGAACGTCAGCTGAAATATCCTTTCAGTTGCTTTCAGCTCTGATAGATTAGTAATGTTTGATTGTAGGCAGTTATGTGGATAGATAAGTTGCTGGTTGAAATGAGTCTGCCAGAAATCGCGTTTGCCATACCAAACGCATGTCAAAGGAAGGCATGTTGTTATTGCTGAATGAAAGAGGGATTTTCTGCTCCAAAACTGAGTAGTGCCTTTCCTAAACATAGTGTAAGTGAGCGATTGAAACACTCTGCGCTACTCTTGGGAAGCTTGGGTTCAGTGAGATATTTTAAAGGGATTGTGAACCCACAGATATTTGCAATTCATTTACTCGTCATCTGACTGACTAAGATTTAAGTTTGGCTAGAGGAG
Organism: Danio rerio; assembly: GCF_052040795.2. Lineage (NCBI taxonomy): Eukaryota > Metazoa > Chordata > Actinopteri > Cypriniformes > Danionidae > Danio > Danio rerio. The sequence continues at coordinate 50,093,617 of NC_141021.1, forward strand.
AATTGGTGGTGCCCAACTGAGCTGGGTTTTTCCGACATGGATGTTTTTGCAAATTGTAGTTGCTTCTGTTTGTATTTATTTCTGTTTGCTGCTTCAGCTCTAAAATAAGAAAGTGAAAGGCATGTGTAATTTTGCCTGTCTGATTTTTTTTCTCTTTCTTCTTCTGGCTGGTTTGGATGGAGGGAATGTGTGGTGAAAACTTCAGCTTTGAAGTGCAGGCCAAACATCTGCCGTCTTTCACTTTCCTCTTTGTCTTTTTCTGTTCAGCCTCTCTTCGCGTCTGGCTTTCTCTTTTCTCTCATTCATTTCAGCTTAATTGCTATATATTTAGACGGTTGAAGCTGTTTGGCGCATGAGCTTAAATTAGTAGGATGAGACCGAATATTCCCGCTTCAGGAGATGAAATGGGTGAACCTAGAGTATTGATTGATTAATATGAGTGTTGGGGATGTTGGAGGTTAGGGATGTGACTGTGAGCTTTATGATGTCATCGTTATCAGGCCTTTAGTGCTTAAAATAACTTTCAAAGTGTTATATGCTGCATGCTGTCTTTGCTAAAAGACTTTCAGATGAAATCAAAACCAGCTTAGTGTGTAAAAAGTTGCACTGAACTGGACTGAACAGCTGCAGGAAAACACTACATGAGCCCAATAGGACAAAAACAGACTGAAAGGAGAATAAATTAACTTAAATTGAATCTATCCAACCATTCATTCATCCACCCAACCATCTATCCATTCACCCACCAATTCATCCATCCATCCATTCATCCATCTTTCCCTACACCCAACATAACCATCCATCCCTTCATCTATCTCTACACGCCCCATCCATCCATCCATCCAACCATACACCCACCCAACTATCCATCAATCCATACACAAACCAACCCACCCATCCATAAAGCCATTCATCCATACACCCACCCCCACTCATCCATCCATCCATACACCCACCCCCACTCATCCATCCATCCATACACCCACACATCTATTCATCCATCCACCCACCCACTTACCCATCTATTCATCCATCCATCCATCCATCCATACAACCACCGACCCACCCATCCATCAATCCGTTCAATCATCCATCCATCCACCCACCCACCCATCTATCCATACAACCACAGTCTATCCATCCATACATTCATTCATTCATCCATCCACCCACCATCCCACCAACCCACCTATTCACCGACCCACCTATCCATCCATTCATAAATATATTCTTCCGTCCATCCAGACAGCCTCCCACCCATTTATCCATCCATCCATACACAAACTAACCCACCCATAAATATATTTATCCATCCATTTATGCACCCACAAATTCATTCATCCATCCATCCATACATACACAAACCAACCATCAATCCATCTTTCCATGCACCCATACACCCACCCATCCATCCATCTACCCACCAAGCCATTCATCCATATACCCACCAACCCATCCATCCATCCATAAATCCATTCATCCACCCATTCATCCATCCATCCATACACCCACCCACCTATTCATCCATCCATCCATCCATCCATCCATCCATCCACCCATCCATCTATCCATTCATACACCCACCCATCCATCCATCCATCCATCCATCCATCCATCCACCCATCCATACATTCATCCATACACCCACCCATTCACTTACTCATCCATCCATCCTTACACCCTTCCATCCATCCACAATCCCACTCACCCATCCATCCATCCTTTCTTCTTGGATTTCTCTTTCACCCTTAGTGGCAGCAAAGAAAATTACGCACATAACTTTATGTAAGGTATGTGTTTTCTGAAGACAATATAAGCAGTGCTTGCCATACCAAACCTTTAGAGTGGGTAGTTGCACGATGGCACAAAAATCTGAATCTTATCTAACCACACACACACACACACACAAAACCTCACTCGACCTACTGCCCTACCATGTGTATATGAGAAGTCAATGGCACACACATGCAGCTGTCAGCAGAAACGTTTCTCAGAAGCCGATACGCAGTCCAAGATTTATTAGTCTGTTTTGCAGTAACACCATCTTTCTCAGAACGGCCCAGATCTTTCTCTTTGAAGAGCAAGCCCACCTGTATCTCAGCTTCTGTTGTCTGTTTTTGTGTAAAAAAGATCGTAACGTTCTGAACCGCTGAGGAATTCAGAGGAGTACATCATTTCTGTATCAAAGATAGACTCCTGTTGTCTGTCTTGAGCTCTGCTTGTCTCTTGTTTGGTGAAATAACTTGTTTTTGCTCTGTCAAGCAAGAGCTTAGCTTTGAAACTTGGCAGGCATAAAGAGTAATATCAATCTGAGCTTTTAAAGGAAGACTTCACTTTTTTTTACCAGTCACCTAAAGTTAAACAGTAGAGTTTCACCATTTTTAAATCCATTTAGCCAATCTTTGGATCTGGCAGAAGCACTTTTAGCTTATCACAAATTATTGAATTGGATTAGACCATTACAAACTCGCTCAACAAAGAAAAAGGAGTTTAAATATTTTTTTTCTATTTAATGCTTGAATCTTTTGTATTTGCATCTTGTACTAAGGCTGATGAAAAATCAAAACAGGCTGATACGGCAAGGTACTATATACTCGCTTTTAATTTTTCGAGGGAAATGCTAATGGTCTAATCCGATAAAATGAATTATGCTACGCTAATCTAAAATTGGCTAAATGGACTCAAAAGTGTTAAAACTTACTCGTTTAACTGTAGGTGGGCCTACTTTTTTTTAAATGGAGTGTTCCTTCAGGTCATTCAGCTGACCTCAAATCAGAGGATCTGATTTGGATTATATAATTTTCTAGCTGTTCATTTTCATTATTGGCGATCAAGTATTTAAACTGTTCTGTGTTTAAAAAATTGTCTGATTTGTTTGTTGTTGAATAGTAAGGATGGGAACATTGATACTGCAGTTTTCATATTGTTACTTACAAGCTATTTGTTTGGTGTTAAGAACCTTAAAAATATCATTCATTCATTTTCTTTTCAGTGTCTTTGTTAATTTGGGGTCGCCATGGCGAAATGAACTGCCAACTTATCCAGCAAATGTTATTACGGAGTGGATGCCTTTCCAGCTGCAACCCATCACTGGGAAACATCCAAACACTCTAATTCACACACATGAACTCACACACTATGAAAACACACATTCACACACTATGAAAAATTTTAGCTTACCTAATTCACCTAACCGCATGTCTTCGGACTTGTGTGGGGAAACTGGAGCACCCGGATGGAAACCCACTTGAACACGGCGAGAACATGCAACATGCAAACACCGCAACACCCTTAAAAATATCAGTAATGACATTTTATTAATACAAAATAGGAATTTACTTGCAGTTTTGATTTTCTAGACATTCTAAGTAGTTCAAAATACACTGAAAGTTGAAGTTGGCCTGAAAAATAAAATAAAATAAAATAAAAAAAATTGGAAAAAAAAAATTGCAAATACTTAAAAAAAAATGTTTTCAATATTTCTAATAAAAACTGTATTTAAGAAAAATAAAGAAGCTACAAATGATCATTTAAATAAAAATATCACATAACTAAAAAAGTATCAACATCATATTTAAAATTTGGTGTCACCTATACCTATTGCATACTGACATCTATTCGTGCAGATGCAACATGACAGAAATCTGTACTGTCAATTTTTATTAATGTTGAATGAGAACTGTCAATTCACAAATGCTAGATTGTCTCATTGTTTTTTTTTAGATGCAGCCCATGTGGGTTATTTTTATGTTGTCAATTTTGTTGTCCTGGAAATATACTGACACCTACTAGTCTGGATGAAACATAGATTACCATATATATATATATATATATATATATATATATATATATATATATATATATATATATATATATATATATATTATTATTTAGTATATTAATTATTAAATATATTATTTAGTATATGTATATTAAACTGTAATCAGATTATTCTGAAAATTGCCAATACCAAGGTGTTTACCAAAATAAAGTAAGTAGTGTTTAATTGGTCATGGCTACTTCCATAAGAGGACCCACCGCATGTATAAAAAACTGATTTAATTAGGCTACAAATAAGGCCAGTCTTCATCTTATGTTTAAGTACATCAATTTAACTGCTGAAAAGATGTTGTGAGGACTGTGATGAAACATACCTATAGCATTCACACAAGTAGATCAACAGATGCCAGGCGATTCCAATGAAAAGCATCTTTGTGATGGTGAAATTGCACCATTTTGCATTTGGATTGAATTGGCCCTCTGTGCTTGCCATAGACGGTTCCTGGTGTGCATAAACAGGGAGAAAGTATCTCAGTCAATGGGGTTCAGTCAGGCAGGGTGGTCACAACTTGCTCTCAGCTCTTTTACAAAACTATTAACAAATTCATACCGCTTGTGTGTGTGTGTGTGTGTGTGTAAGGATGTGCTGTGTCAGGGTGATATACAGTATATTTCAGTGAGGTCTGTTTGAATCTTACTGTGTTGTCTGTATGTAAGCAGTATTCTGATCTGTTGGCACTATTTGAGGTTTAAATGTACATTAGAGGTCAAAAGTTTGAGTCATTAAGATTTGAAATAAATCTCTTTTGCTGGTCAAGGCTTATGTAGGCAGGCATAATATGCAGTAAGTGTCTATTCTAATTATTGGTGTCAGTTCACTTTTGTAAAAAATAATATATTAAAATTATATAAATTATATTCATCAGACCAGACAGGCACAGCACGTCAACATGACGGGGGGATGTTGCTTTGTGTCTGAAATTAAAATTGAGTTGACGTCAAAACCCAATGTCAGGCCGAAGTCAATGTCCAACATGCAACCTAAAATCAACTAAATATCAGCATATAATGGTGTTACAGCTTGACATTGTGTGAACGTCACTACTATGACGTCTATCAGATGTTACATTTTTGTTTCCATACCTGATGAATAGATGTCAGTATTTGACGTCAATATGACGTTGCTTTAACATGTTGACTCCACGTTGTATTTTGGTCATTCTCCAACACAACCTACAATCAACCAAATATCAACGTCTAATGATGTTACAGCTTGCCGTTGTGTGGCCGTTACCACTGTGACGTCTATCAGATGTTAGATTTTGGTTGCCATACCTGACAAATGAATGTCAGCAGTTGACTTCAATATGACGTTGGTTTAAGATGTTGGCTCAACGCTGGATTTTGGTAACTTTCTAATGCAACCTAATATCAACAAAAGAACATCATTTGATGGCGTTATTGGACGTCCAAAAATAAGATTGCCCTTAGACGCTGGCTAGACGTTGAATTTTGGTCACCTGACGTCACAACCTAAATCTAACCTAATATTAATGTCTTATGACATTGTGGTTGCTGGGTAACACCTTTACTGTCACAAGTTGAATCATATTATTTTAACGTTAATTTATTAGTTTAATGTTACTTTATAATTGCATTATATTACCTATATTTTCAAGTTAGAACTCAAAATGTGGGCTCAGTGGTTAGCACTATCACCTTACAGCAAGAAGGTCGCTGGTTCGAGCCTCCATTGGATCAGCTGGCATTTCTATGTGGAGTTTGCATGTTGCCATGGGTTTCCTCTAGGTGCTCTGGTTTTCCCCCTTGTCCAAAGACATGCGCGATGTGTATTTGCTAAACTAAATTGGCCGTAGCGTATTTGTTTGAATGCAAGAGTGTATGGATGTTTCCCTGTACTGGGTTGCAGCTGGAAGGGCATTTGCTGTGTAAAACAGAGGATAAGTTGGCGGTTCATTTCGCTGTGGCAACCCTTGATGAATAAAGGGACTAAGACGAAGGAAAATGATTGAATGAATAAACTCTAAATGTGTGGTGAGAGTTAAAGGGTTAAATTTCCTTTTAATTGACATTTTAAAGCCAGTGTTACTTAATATTTCCTAAGTTGAACTCTTTATCCTGTGCTCTCAAGACCACATAAACATGGTCTGGGTCTCAAAACTTGAAGATGTGGTCTGGATATGGGTCTTGGTCTATGGTTTCAGACAAGACTACAGTCTATTTCCAACATACTGAAGATGAAACTAATGTCGGCTCAGCATCTTCACTATCGCATAGCAGTTTTAAGAATTCCAAGACTGCAAAGTATTGTTTAAAATGAAAGCTAGAGTAAATTGCAAATTGAAAGTTGATGAACTGAGTATGGGCTTCAGCTTTGGTTTTACAGAGTCTAGTAGTGCCAAAGAACAGTATTTTTCTCTTTTATTACATATATTTAAATGTAAAGTTGTCTTTTCAGCATCATTACTCCAGTCTTTAGTGTCACACGATTCTTCAGAAATCACTTCAATATGCTTATTCGGTGCTCAAAATGTGCATGTCATAATATTGTTGTCGCTGTCACTTTTGCTCAGTTTAATCCATCCAGAAGAAAAATAATGAAAGAAATAAAGGACAATCAAACTGACCGCAAGCTTTTGAATGATATTTTACATACATAAGTGTTTTTACACACGTGTAACATATTCTAAAGCATACAGTACTGACATCATTATTGGCACAAGCTGGTTCAGAACATTTGCGGTTAATCAAAAGACTTGCTTCTGTATGGTTATGATGTCATTATGAGCTGATTTATAGCTGACTGATGACATCACACTGTTATGATCAGCTTCCCAGCAATACTCTGTTGCCTTGGCAACAGGCTCACTCAGATGAATCTGTTTTTCAGACGACTTTGAGTTTTCACCCACTGGTGTTCACATAAGTTAGATTTACATTTTAGTAGTGAACTACATATAGGTTTAAGCTCAGTGATTGTGTTTTAAATGGATCCTTCTTTTTTATCCTTCTTGTTTGAGAGTTTGTTTTGAAATCTGAGAGACATCTTTGAGTTACTGTGCAAATGTGGGGGTGGGGGGGATAACCCACTATAATCCATGTTTCAAAAACAAGTCATTATGTGACATTTAATGATTTCAACACAGCACAAAGGAGCTGAAAGACATCAATTTTAACGATGAGGTTATTTTGGCCAAAAACGCACAAGCATTGCACAATGTTGAACATGTCAAACCTTCCTTATGTTTGCCTGTGCATACAAACACTTATCAGGTCCATACGCTTTGATATTTATATTACTGTGAGGTCTAATTGATCCCAAATGTTACACAGGAAGTCCGTTGGATTAATAAACATGGCCTGAAGCTAAATAACACCAGAGAGAGTGTGTTTGTAAGCACGGCTGAAGCCAAAACATTGCAAACTCCCATCAGATTAGCGGAAACCAAATGTTTGCGTATTAGAATTCATTCGCAATGCATGGATGTTTCTTAGTCTTCAATCTGTAAACAAAGTGACTATTCATCCAGGTGTTCAAATATACATGTTGTTTCCTATCTGTAGGCTGGTGGTTTGTCAGTACAGCTGAAGAACAGGGCTGGGTTCCTGCCACCTACTTGGACTCTCAGAGCGGCACCAGAGATGATCTGGACCTTGGAACATCTAGATCTGGAGAAGGTAGGACGCACTGAATAAATGGATCTGTCACATTTATTGATCGATCACCATCCGTGACCAAAATATGGATTTCATCATTTAAGATAAACTTTGTATACCAAATATTTAGCTTGTTTGAGAGAGAAGGGGAAGACTAGGGACTTTGAGAGATCTCAGATTGAAGAAGGATAGAAAAATGGGTTCTCATTCATGAAATGTTGCCATCCTTTATTGTCGAGTATCGTTATGGCGATAATAGTCAACAAAATATATATCACAGACGTGTGATAAATCCAGCCTGATCTCACGAGAAAATGTAAGTATTTTATGTTTTGCCAGTTTAGTGGCTAATTCGTACGAATTGTACGATTTTAAAAAGGAGGTGGCACCGAACCCCACTCCGAAACCAAACCGTCATTAGGGGATGAGCAAGTCGTACTAAATTGTACGAATTAGATTGTACAAATTCATACGAATTAGCCACTAAATCAAAAAGTTACGAATTGCCTTGAGATTGTGTTGGATAAATCACATTTATTTTATGCATTGGTTTATTCCCACCCTCCAAAATGTTGCTGTTCTGCTATTGGCTAGAGCGACCCAAAGGTGAACCCAGAGCTGAAAATATAGTGGAGGAAATAAGTATTGAACATGCCATGTTTTTTTCATCGGAATAACATTTCTAAAGGAGATGCTGACTTGGAATTGAACCAAATTTTGGTAAAAACTCAAACAAAACAAACATAAAAATGAAACAAAACAAACAAAATCTGAAAATTTTGTTATGAGTAATAACAATTAAATGACACAAGGAGAAAGTGCTGAACTACTGAAAAGGATTCAATAATATAAGACTTTTTCTGATGATGGCAGCTTAAAGACGCCTCTCATATGTAGATTGAAGTCACATGAATTGCTCAGGTGTGATTTATTTCACCTACTTCAACAAAATGTAAAAAAAAAAATTTGATGGTTCTGTGGTTTATTTATTAAAACTGATCTTTAATTTGTATTCTCTATTGGATTCAAGTCAGGTGATTGGCTGGGCCATTCCACAGCATGATTTATTTATTCTCTAAAAGCATTTGAAAGCTTCCTTGGCTGTGTTGGGATCATTGTCTTGCTGAAATGTCCACCCTGGTTTCATCTTCATCATCCTGCTAATGTAGATGTTGGACTGAAACAGCTAATATTTATTTACAATGATGAAGGGCAAAAGGTTGCTGAAGAACTACTGAGAGATTTTAGCTTCTGTCTGGGCTTTCTACCCTTTCCAATATTCACGTGTTCAATACTTCATTCCATTTTATTACAGTGTCAACGACAGCTTTAAAAATAAGTTTTCTGAGGAAAATGGTGACATGTTCAATACTTATTTCCCTACTGCAAATACTTCGAGAAGAGAGGAAAATGACAACACCCAATAATATTAACTTTTAGGGCAATACAAATAGATTGCTGAAAATCAATCAATGAGTCAATAAATAAGCAAAGGATTTGGACGTCCTATCCGTCAGTTGCTGAATGGATTTTGAAATGTTGATTGGATGTGGGTCTTTCTCACAATGTAGACTTTTAGTTGATTATGAGTTAGATTTTTAAGTGATATTATTTTTGTGCTGGTTAAAAGAAATAAGCATATATAAGTCATACACAAATAATTCACAATACGCATTTACAAAATTAACATGCGACTGATGTTCCAGTTTTCTTCATTGTGAAAGCTTGAAACTGTATTTTTACAAACTAGATATCTGGAGTCTAGGAGTACACAACAACAAAAATGAAATTTGAAAATACGTCTATACAAATCTGCTATAAAAACAGTGGTCTTAAATGTCAGATGTGCTAATTTTAATGGCATGTAATATTCAGCTTAATTAAACAACAACAAAAATGAAATTTGAAAATACGTCTATACAAATCTGCTATAAAAACAGTGGTCTTAAATGTCAGATGTGCTCATTTTAATGGCATGTAATATTCAGCTTAATTAAATTACAATTGCCAATAATTCAAACTAACACAATTGAAAATTAGGTTGTTTTGTCATATTTTAAGCTCCATACTCCTGAATGTACAATGCCATAGTTAAAGAAAAACTGTTCTGTTTTCTCACTACAATAAAACAAGCATAAAGGATGATGCAGTCTCAATATAAATGTGTCCTTTTCTAGTCTTAGCAAACCACACTTTAGCAGTATTTTGTGCAGAAAGGCTCCAGGTGTAAGATTAGGAGCGTTCAGGCTGGAGATAAAGCTTTTGCTACTATCTTTGTCTTAGGCGGATCGATAAATCCCCACGCGTGCGCACAATTTATTGATCCCAGAGGGGTAATTTACCTTCCCTCATGGCTACACAGCTTCATTTTTAAGATGTAGACAGATTTTTGTAGGCTGAACTTTGTTTGAACTAGACCATCTACATTTAGAATTGTTCAAATAAATTATTTAAATTGAGCTGAAACAACACTATTCATGAGCTTCTTGGGGACAAGTTAGTTGTTTTACTGTATGTACAATAAACCTAAATTGGTGAAAACTAGTAAGTTAACTTAATTCCTTCATGTTGTGTCCCAACACAAATCGATTGTGTTGAACCCAACATTTTTTCAACCTAGGCTCATTCTGAAAACGTAGCCCTATATACATTTAGAGATCGATAATTATGTAGCCAGAGGAATTTCGTCCTTAAAACAAATGAAACGCGGCGGTATGATGCCATTCCTTCTCACACTACTGGCTGACTCCTTACTTCTGTATGGACGGCTTTTCCGCTGTTACCAGTTTGTGCAGTGGATCACGTCAGTGGCGGACTTGAGACGCAGAGCAGAGTTGACTGCAATAACAGGGTTCAGGTCCGGCGAAGAACAGTTCCAGAAAGCAGGTCAGACAAAAACAAAAGCCAAAAAATATCAAATAAACATGAAAACAACAGAGTGAGAATGTGCTAAAATCTGAAAACGTGGTAAAAGTCAGACTGCCGCAAGGGCTTTTTTTTCTGGATTGCTTTTGAAAACACTTCCGGTTGAGTTTAGGGAAGTGGGTGGGCGCTGGTCAATTGGTGCTTTTTAAAACACTATTGGTTGGGTTAAGGGAAGGAGGAGGGTGGGTCAGTCGATCAGTCAGTCAACAGCGGCCTCTGGTGGATTTACGCGAGAAGAGCAGGCACTAATGGCACTTGCGAGAGAAATTTAAGATCTCAAAAATAATAATAATAATTCCTTACATTTACATATTTCTAGACACTCTCCTCATCCACCACCAGTGTGCAGCATCCACCACGCGACGGCAGCCATATTGCGTCAGACCGTGCACCACATACCAGCTGATTGGTGGAGAGGCTTCATCATAATTAATGAAGCCATTTATGATATGGGTATGGTAAGGAGGCCATGATGGACGGAGGCCAGGATGCTGGGGTTAAACTCCTACTCTTTTTCGAAGGACATCCTGGGATTTTTAATGACCACAGAGTGTCAGGATCTCAGTCTCATCCGAAAGACAGCGCTCACTGAGCAGTATAGAGTCCCCTTTACTCTACTGGAGCATTAGGACCCACACAGACCGCAGGTTGAGCGCTCCCAGTTGGCCTCACGAACACCACTTCCAGCAGCAACCTAGCTTTCCCATGTGGTCTCCCATACAGGTACTGAGCTGGTGCAGCCCTGCTAAGCTTTAGTGGGCGACCATGTAAAAGTTGCAGAGAGCTAGCTGCCGGCATCTAGCATATAGCAAAAAAAAAACATACACAGCAGACTCTGGTGGATTTGCGAAAAAAACGGCACATAAACTTACCTCCTGGATTGTATTTGGCGCTCTCCAGAAATGTACATAGGGGTACGTAATCAGAATGACATTGACATTTTTTGCAGTGCACTGTTTCTTTCATTTGACTGCACTGAAAAAAATGAATTATATGCCAAAAACTCATGACAACAGATGTTTTTGTGTAACTTTGAGTTATTGTAATACATTAATCGGGTTTGACTATTTATTATTATGACTATTTATTATTAGTGTTATACAAAGTTTACCTAAATATTTTACTCAGTTTGATTGATGTAAGTTGAGATGATTTGACAGTTATTTTGATTCAACTAAAATTAAAGGCAGCAGATTGTTTATTAACAGTGTACATTTGCATCTTTGGAGCACTACGAGCAGATGACGTTTCCATTCTGCAGCACAATAGAATATCAAAACACTACATTTTCCACAGTATAACAAGCTCCACTAAAATCCAATAACACATGTATTAATCCAAGTCCTCTATTGCTTTCTTTGTCATCGTTCGAGCGTCGCTAACCGATCACGACTCTCTCTTCCTCCATGTAATCATTTATCTTCATTACACTAATCCCAGTGTTGCTTCTCAGTTGTTTACGTTGAGTTTGTCATGTCTCTGTTCTCTTTCTGCTGCCCTCATTCATCCATGTCAGTTACTAAAAGGCGTAAGGCTCATCTGAAGAGGCTCGACCGGAGATGGACACTAGGGGGAATAGTCAACCGCCAACAGAGCCGAGGTGAAACATACATACAGTCACGCCTGCATAGACTGATCACATGCAAGCACTCACGTGTGTGTGACCAATCTGCATGCTGCGTTTGTGTGTGAGTGTGTGTACACGGTGGTTAGCGTAAATATGCACACAGAAACTCACTTTATGGAGCCAGCTACTGGATCAGGCTCCCAAAGCATGCTGGGTGGCCTGTTTCATCCGCGCTCCATCATAAAACCTTTATGATACTTTGCTTGCTTAATGTCTGTGTTTGTGTTTACATGTGTATGGATGTAAAATGTTTGCTTGCTGACCAAGAAAATGCTGTTTTACAGTGTTTCTCTGGAGGAAGATTGGTTTCGAAGTACATAGTTCTGAAAAAAATAAAAGTTTTGTCTTCTCAAATTTAGGATTAGCGCCCAAAGATTTGATCGTAAAGAGATAAAAATATTTAAAAAAAAGAGTTAACCCCTCAAAAATGAAAGCGTACTCACCCTAAAGTTCAATCCTGCATGAGTTTTTAGATGGACAAAATGGATGAGTCTTCAGATGGACAAAAACAAAGATATTTTAGAGTCACACAGTTGGCAACCAAACAATGAATGGTCCCCATAGTAGGAAAAATACTATAGAATCAATGTGGATCATCAACTGTTTGGTTTCCAACAATCTTCTAAAGATCTTCAATTGTGTTTTGCAAACTAAACTTAAGAAAGCAAAACTGCAAGTTTGAAAGAAGTAGAGAGTGAGCAAATGATGACCAAATTTAAACTATTTTTCTGAACTGTCCCTTTAAGAGAGGTTAATGCTACTTAGTACTGATGCTTTTCCATCTGGTGGACTAACAGCTTTAGTTCAGCTGGCTTGATTTTTAAAAAAAAATGTTTTCTAATAAACAAGTAACTATTGCAGTTTAAAGATGACTAAACTAAACTGTGGAGTTTTCAGTGGTCACTTACATCTGAAATGCATTTATTACAATTTTGGCTCAGATTCAGAAAAACAAGAACTTTAAACAAATCTTTTGAGATTCCTTGAGAAATAATGTGATGTCAAATTTATATAATAAGAGTCTTGCATTATTTAAGACCATGGATACATGTGAACTAATTGGATGTGACCTTTAAACCAAGGAAACCTTTAGAAACTTTTGAAACAGCATAATGGGGCTCTTTAAAAGGACAAACTCCATATGATCTGTGTGTAAAGAAAGACATGTTTGGTAGAGCTGAAAGTCAATTGAGACTTCGGATCTCCAAAGCCTTCCATTTTGAGGACAAAACACAAACATTTCTTCAGAATCATTGTTGGTGTTCTATACATGAAGAGAAAATTTTGCAGGTTTCCATAAATTTAGCAGTCAGATTTGGCATTCTGAGGTTTGTAAACATTTGCAGAACTCTAAATTTGAGGTAGAGGATGAGTTGAATCACACATATGCGGTTTGACCTTTCCAAATCCCATCTAAACAACCAGACCTGAAATAAAGACTGATGTCTAGACTTTTAATGGAAATGCATGTTTGTATGGTAATAAATCTCCTTGGAGATCTGCTGTTTCGTGTTGAGTCATGGACCTCTACGGAGATATAATTCTCACAGTTTTCCATTTGTGTCCCCATTGGAGTGTGCTAATGTGCCATGAGCAAGATGCAAATGGCTCTAAGTAGAGCATGTTGGGTTAGGAACTGGTCAAATTGGTAGCTTTTCCTTGATGTGAAAAATAAAGGTTCCAATAGAGGGTTCACACAAAGCATTTTCACTCTTCTAAATGATTAACCCTGGAACTACCAGAATTCTATAACTACTAGAGTTATCATAGCAGTCATTCTGACTGTTCTCATGTAAGACGTCATATTGTCACGTCATATTTACATTCAAAGCTTCTTTTGAGATGATAAAATTAAGCTTTGCATTTCTGTTGTCATATTTAATTAAGATATCCTAAAATATAAATTTGGTAAAACAGTCTAAACATTTAGAGTTACACTGTAAAAAAAAAAAAAAAATCCCGTAAAATTTACGGTAAAAAACTGGCAGCTGTGGTTGCCAGAAATTTACCGTAAAAATACAGTTGAATGTTTTTCAGTATAACAGGTACTGTAGATGCATATTCAGAGACTTGTTCTTGAAGTCTTTGCTTATGGTATGAGATGACTCATGTTTAATAAGTCCAATTAAAGAGACAGTTCACCCAAAACTGTAAATCTGTCATTATTTACTCACTCTTTACTTGCTTCAAACATCTTTGACTTTTTTTTGTTGGACACAAAATTAGTTATTTTGAAGAAAGCTAGATACATGTAACCCCTGACTTCCTAGTATTTGTTTTTACTGATACGGAAGTCTATGGTTACAATCTTCATTTGTATTCAAAATAATAAAGAAACTCATAAATGTTTGAAACCACTTGAGGAAGAGTAAATAATGAGTAAATGTACTTTTTGGGGTGAACTATCTCTTTAGGAAGTCCACTCTCCTTGCAGTATTGACCACTAATAAGCATGGTAACTATTAAAGGTTAGACAAAAACAGTTAGGATGATCTTTTTTTTTCTTTTAAACGGTGGCTCATGCATATTTGTATAAACAGTTATGATTTTATATCGGACGTGACAATGTTGCTGTAACTCAGTGGCTGCTTTTCTCTCATTATTTTTTCCCCCTTCGCTTGCACTGTTGGAGAGGTTGTTGGAAACTCACAGTAGAAAGTGTTAAAGTAGGTCACTGGCTCACTGTGTGTGACTGCATTTAAGCATATTTATTTATTTATTTATTTATTACAGTATACATAATAATAAGTCCGAGAGCACCATGGCTGAGTCAAAGACAGAGGGTTTGTTTCTGCATGAACACAAATTGCAACCTTCAAAACAGGTCAGAGGTACAGTGAGAATTTCAAAGCTGTTGCTGGGAAAGCACTAATAATCTTGAAGTGTATCTTCTGGAATACAATCATTTTACAAATGCGCTATTCATGGCATCTTTAGTTACAACTACATTCTTACAAAGTATTTGATTCCTGATTGGTCACAATGATCTTTTATTTAACTTTAGTATTATTCTCTTTTTAATTTGTTCGCTTTTAAGTTTAGTACTATTATTATTCCACATACTTGTACTACAAAAATAAAAATAAATGAATCAATATTTATTTAGTCTATGTGCTTTTTCCATATAGTGAAAAAGATCAGGAGCTACAGTATGATGCTCCAATACTGCACATTTATAAACATCATGAAAGTATTGGTTGAATACTTTGTAAGTAATAATGAAAATGTCTTTATCTCTCAATGTGGCCTCATGTACTATGCACATGGAATATGGCACAAAACATAAGTGATTTTTCTTTTCTTTAGGAGTTTGACAACATATGGTCACCATTCACTTTCAATCAGCCACATCAGCATTCATCTGGACTTGGCCTGTCCTTCAAGATTCAGAATGACTGTCAGTGCAGTATGACAAAATCCTGTACAAATATATTACATTTATTATATATATATATATATATATATATATATATATATATATATATATATATATATATATATATATATATATATATATATATTACATTTATTATATAACGCACACTATTGTGTATTGATTTTCATGCTCCTAGTATTTATTTTTTAGTTGCCAGTGTCTTTTCTGTTAATTACTAATACTTTAGGTACTATTACACTTTTAACTATTAACTTCCACTTTAAGACTACATCTACACTAATCTGGATGAATTTCTTAAAATGTTTCTGTCTAAAAATAGTAATTTCAGTGTATTTGTTTTAGCTCTTACCACATATAGGAACTTTGAAATTCTTTTCATTATATCCCATATTGGAAGTCTCGGAACATTTACAGCTTACTTCTGTGTTTAAAATTTTTTAAAGGGCACATAGTTTATGATTTAATATTAGTATTATGGTTCTTCTGAGTGTGCCAGTTTAGGTTCAGTTCAAAACACAGTTCAGATGTTTTTATTATAATGTGTTAAAAAGTGTCATGTTGGGGGCGTGTACACATGTACGACTCGGACACAGACCAAGCAGAGAGTACACAATCATTTGTGTCTTTGTATAGTTGTACAGCCAACTGTGTGCTAGTTTCAAGTGCCGAGCTTGTACACCGAGACTAATAACTACGCACACTGAATTAACTTTGACTAAGGCACCGGATGCGCTGCTCGAAGTCGCGACAAGGCAGACACTCTCTGTGGCGCGGCAGAAACATGAAGTGTCCCGAATCGTCGCGGCTTGCATTTTAGAATTCTAAACAGGTTTCTATCAGGGTAAACACAATGGTGCTTCAAGTCAGCGGCTGTCCGCGGCGCCCAGCCACATACTTGAAGCACCATTGTGTGTACCCTGATAGAAACCATTGTTTAGAATTCTAAAACGCATGTCGCTGTGTCAGCATCGCGCCACGCAGAGCAGTGGTGTGTGACCTGCAGGCAAGTTTGTTTTTTTTATTTCCAATGGAGATGCGCACATGAGGCAACGCGCTTGCACTTTTCCAGCTGCACCTAAGATCACAGGGAGCTTCTGTGACCTCGAGAAATGCAAACAGCTGAAGTTTAAGGTAGACGCAATGAAAAGTACACGTTTGCAAACCTACCTAAAGATACAACCAATAATTCCGATTAGAGTGATAATGTGGAGAATATTGATCTTGTGTCGAGCCTATTGAGCCTAGCATCTAAAAATCGAGCAAGGATGTTCCTTTAGTGATATCGCTTTGACTTTGATGGATGGCGGATGTGAATCAACAAACTGAGAATATGATGACGCGCCTGTCAATCAATATTGGTGGGTGGGGGAACCGCACTCCTATGTCAAGTTGCGGTCGGTCTGAAAACTGCTCTAATTGGTCCACCATTTTTATGTTGTTAAATTAAAAAAAAAAAAAAGCACTAGGTGTGTTTAAATCAACCCAATATGACGGTCTATACACTACACACATGTCTGTCCAAACAGCTTGAAAAGTAGATTTTTACCACAGGTGCCCTTTAACACGTTGAAAGGGTTGTGTGTGTGACTTTGGCCTTGGGGCTGAGTAAATGAACAGTTTTTGACTGAAGTGCTCTTTCAGGTGTGTCAAGAAATTACAGCATCAGCAGCAGAAACATCTCAAATTCGTACAGCGCCTGCAGGACAGAGTAAAGTCTTGAAAGCTGAGGTTGACTTATAAGAAATGGTAAAGCAAGCAAGTTTGCAGGGTCAGTATGAGTATGACAGCTAGAACGATGTGTCTACCAGCAATCTCTCTCTTGCATTTTCACTTCTCTGTATGTACTGCAGTGGTTTTTAGGTCAAGGAGGCTAAGGGGGGGGAAAATGCCTCTATTGGCACACTGCTCCACAAGTGCATGCAAAACTAAAGTAATATGTTCTGGACCAACCTGACTTTTTCCACCATGCAGAATGGTCCACCGTGAAAATAGTGCTGAGTGGAGGAAAATGTGTTTTTGAGGCATTTCTTTTTTGGCTCTTGCGTTCAACTCTCACTCACGTTGGTCTGAATTTATTTACAAGCAGTGTTGGAAAGAATACTGAAAAGTACAAGTGCCATTATTTGCCCAAAAAAATGTAGTGCAAGTAGAGTAAAAGTATTTGCCCTAAATACTACTATCCTAAAGTATGAGCAAAAAGTAGCACTTCTAAAAGTACTCGAGTAGTAGAGTATTAGGCTGAAAATGATCCCCTCTTATACTCTGCAAATTAAAAATGTAACTAATATCGGTGACATTTCTTTTTAAGGGTGCTTTCAAACCTGTAGATCGATTGTTTTGTTCTGAAACAGGGATTAAAATTGTTACAATGTTTATTTTTGATCTTGGTGCGGTTCACTTTCACACAGCAATGTCTCAAAATAGTAAAAACAAGTCACGTGCGGGTAAATTCTCCTCACATTGGTCAGTTTCATGGTTTATTTTTCAGAGCGCCACTGACTCATCTGTCATACAAGGTTATTTAGTTAGTACATGGTCATACGTGGCTAAATTAGTATTAATTTCACAACATATTAATTTTAGTTAATCAGTCATATGTGGTTATTAATAGTTAAAACAAGTCATGTGCGAGTAAACTCTCTTCACATTGGTCAGACTTCCATGGAGTGCCACGGACTCCGCTCATCTTTCATACGTGGTTATTTACTTAATACGTGATAATTTTATAATGTATTCATTTAATTAATATGTTAAAATGTGTTTATTAATAGTTGAAACAAGTCGCTTGCGAAAAAATTCTCTATTTAATTTTGACCCCCACATACATAGTCAATAAATATAAGCCAAAGAGGTAAGACTTTTTCATACATGGCCTCATTTCAGTTATCAAGGGTGGTAAAGTCGATTATTGCCTGGTTTGATAGTTCGATAGGCTAGAGAAACTAGCCAGTTACAGTAATTTGAATATTTGAAATTCATTACTTTACACTACAAGGAGATGTTAGCTGAATGTGTGCTAAAAAGCTCTTCTAAATCCTCGTATCAGCTCTAGGTCAGAAGTTCAGGATGAGGGTAGTTTCTTCACTGTAATACATTCAGTTATCAGATTTCCCAGTGTGTCTGCTGCTGAGAAAGCATGAAGTGTTGATAGAGACGTTACGAAAGAGAGCGAATATCTCGCTTGACCTCATTTCGTCGTCAGACTGAGTAATTCACTGCTAAGGAAAACTAGATATAGGATATCCATCACTCCTTTTGTTGGTTTTCTATTTCGACACGTCTCCCACTATTAATATGTCTCCGTATCAGCACTATTTTTTATTTCTCCTTTGCTGTTTCTCTAAAAATTATAGCATCGCACTGAGCTGACTGTTAGCTCGGTTGCAAAGGGAAATACATCAGAGTGATATGTAGACGTTAAACATTGCTATGCTGTATGAAAACAATATTTAATCATGTTTTATGTGTGCTTTTTGGGGGGGAGAAAAATTCTTCGGAAGATCTACACGTCTACAATGCAAAACGGTGGGAATTAAGCTAGGCCCGAAGGGTCATTTTGTCTTGGAAAACCTCTGATGAAGATGTCCGGGTCATATTTTAGCACATGATCAAAGGAAATGTATTGCTTGAAGAAAATTAAACATAAATTATCATTAAGATTGATTCAAAGGTCCTGTGAAGTGCTTTGAAATGTTTTGATGTTTGACATAATCTCAATTAAAAATTGGGGTGGGACATAGTGAAGCTCCTCCCTAATTGTGTTTTGTTTGATCACAGCTCTACCAGTGAGAGTAGTTAAGATCAAGCACATCAAATGAATAGCAAATGAAGCGTCTTGAAGGGGACGGGGCATGTCAGATACTAGAGAGCATTTGATTGGTCAGGATTTCATGAGAAACACGATTGATCGATTTAGGTGAAAATAACATACTGCAAGCTTTAGATGTTAACATCAGATTTATATTTTTTAAACAGAATTTTGTCACTGTTTTGGAAAGACTAGCTAATAGATTTTCTTAAAGAGCCCCTATTTTGCATTAAAAAAGGTCATATTTTGGTTTTGGGGGTCTCCAACAATAGAATGATTTGCATGCAGGGGCAAAAAACACTTCTATTGGCTTATAATATGCAATTTATTTTTACCGAATTATCCCAACGAATCCCATATGATTCGTTCAGTGCTCATTTGTTCCCAAACCCCTCCTTAGCTTGATGCTGATCTGCACTGATTGGCTCGATAACTTAGTCTGTTGTGATTGGTCGACTGCGTTCAGCGCACGAGAGAGAGAAATGCCCACTATGACTTATCAACATTGTTGAAGTAGTAAGAGTGCAGAGTGTGTGTGTGAGCCCAATGCAGGAGGGCATTAAAGCAATGCAGTTAAACACTAGCATATTGCTCTATTCTTAACCATAAGTAAAAACATTGGTACACATTCAGTATTAATCCACAAAGCAGCAAAAGTTGAACTACTTTGAAACTAGACCGCCGCACGTGTGTAGGAACAGCAAACTGTGGCCATAGCAATGATAAACGGCAAAGGATTGCGAGCTCGCAAACGCATTTAAATCCGTAAACAAAGCTGCACATGCTGCGTTTGCACTGTGGCTTTAGACACGATATGTGGATTTAAAGAGTTAACCAGATACAGTACAAGCTGCGTGGAGCGATTACAAGTAACAAAACACATTAAAAACATATTTTGCAAGCTAGAGAAAACAAGAAGGCAACCTCTTTAATCACACTTAACACTGGAGGAAAAACTGATCCATGAACTGTGTACTGATAAAGTACTGACAAAGTCCCATACATCAATAGTCTTTCCTGATCCTTCCTTCCAAACAGCCGACGAATCCCCCGGTAGATTATTGCACTAATCAGTTATTAATGTCCACTCATCTTCAGTCATGATCAGTCCCAGTGTTTGAAGAGAAAGGCACATTCATGTTTTACCAGATCCAACACTTAATATTTAGTATTGTTTTGTGTCAACGATGATTTCATGGGACCTTTAATGATAATAAGCTTCATTATCATTATGCCAAGCAATCTGATTGTATTTACTTTAATCATCGAAAAGATGCATGATGGCTATTTAAGACAATTTTTGTCAATGTCATGAGAATTTTACAGTGTGAAACTTTTCATCGCCACGAAAAGGCTTTATATTTCTTATGCAAAGTATAATTATGATTTTGTGCTAAGGCTGACCTGAGGTATTTCCCAGATTACCATAATTATTGTGTCCTCGGGTTTGCATTGCTCTGGAGGTTACAGGATTTGTTAATGTTAATGAGAGATTGTGAGATGACTGTGTTTTGGTGCCTGTGGTGAAGAGTGAGTTTTGGAAAGGGTCTTTACCGCAAACTTTGTGGTTTTTCCTTCTGCTCTGTATTCCGAAAATTTGAAAGCAAGCAATTGAAGTTTGTCCGTTTTCTTTTAGACGACAGAAACGGCAAAGGCAGAAGAATGGAAAAAAAACAACAATATGTAATACCCTATCTCAGATTTTCTCTCATCTCTCTTTTTTTAGAGGAAAAATATGTCAGCGTCCAGGCTTATGCAAGTCAGGGAAAGGATGAGATCGGGTTCGAGAAAGGAGTAACCGTGGAGGTCATCCAGAAGAACCTGGAGGGATGGTGGTACATCAGGTAATCAGTCTAAAGCTTTGTTTTCCCCCATTGCAATATATCTGTTGGTATTGCTAAGCACGTTTTGAGTCTCCAGAAACATCTTCAATACAAAAGTTTGCATTGATGTTGGCGCCAGTAGCCTAGTGGTTACTGTGTCGACATACAGCACCCAGAGGTGCTCGCGGCGACCCATGTTCGATTCCCAGCTCGAGGTCTTTTGCCAATCCTTCGCCTATCTCCGCTCCCCACACTTTCCTTTCCACTGTCCTATCGATAAGGGTGAAAACTCCTAAAAAATTAATTATATATATAAAAAAAGTTTACAATGTTAGTTTTATATAAAGCAAAATAAAGTACACCCTCTGGCCATTTTATTAGGTACACCTTGCTAGTACCCATTTGCATTCAGAACTGCCTTCTTTAAGCTAATGATTTACTGAGATGCTGGAAACATTAAGAAATGTTGGTTTATATTGACTTGACAGTATCATGCAGTTGCTAGTGTATTTGTAAAAATTTACTATCCAGCACATCGAAAGCCTACTAACCATTCCGTGAATTGCCATTCAAAGCCATGTTTTCTGAATGCACTAAATAAACAACATCACTACAATACATCACATAACTTTCGACACAAAGAACAGTATAGTACAGTTAGTAATTACCAAACGTTAAAAATGAAGGTAGGTAGTTGTTGTAATCCTAACATAATCTTTTCTGTGTAAACAGGGTGCACAGAGGAATAAAATTACATATTTTGAACAGCCAATAATGTTTTATACTAAACATTTTGATTGGGGTAACTTTTCCTGGTCCTACACCTGGTCCACAGAATATTCTAATTCCATCAATAATAACAGCTAATAATACACCCATTTGCTTGACTTTGCGTTAAAATTCAGCAGCTATGAAATTGCAAAATTCTGGAGGCTCTTTAACACTGTATGTTCATTTAAGGTATTAATATGTATCCATATGCACAAATGTTTATCTTTTATAAAAGGTATGACCTCAAGTTACAGCTTGTGTACCCTTCCCAGTAGCCATAGGACGTCAACATGACTTCAGATTGATGTTGTACCCCAATGTCTTGGGACATTTTGGGTGGAAAATCAGGTTGACATCAGACTCCAACATCAGACTGATATCAGTGTCCAACGTCAGACAGATATTGGATTTTGGACACTTTCCAATGCAACCTTAAAACAACGTCTAGTGATGTTACAGCTTGACGTTGTGTGCACATTACCACTATGATGTCTATCAGGTGTTTTGGTTGCCATACCTGACGAATAAAAGTCAGTATTTAACGTCAATATGACTTTGGTTTGAGATGTTGGCTTGACGTTGGATTTTAGTAACTTTAAACCCTAAAAATCAATCAAATATCATCTTCATTTGACATCATTATTGGACATCAAGTGATCTCTATGTACACTACTACTAGCCTAAACCAATGACACATGGATGGATGAATTTATGTTTTCATGTAGTTTTAGTCAAATTCTGACCCGACCATCTGAAAGCAGCAGCAGAATTTGACACTCATTAGAACAGACAAACTTTTTCCCAGTCTTCTATTATCCAGGTTTAGTGAGCTCATTCAAGTTCTAACACGTGTGTGCCCTTCTGCCTCTGCAGCTCATCTTCCTCAAGCTTGTGTTATGAATTTGGCTCCTGTAGTAATGAGTGGTTATTTGAGTTTTTATAAGCTTTCTTAAAGCAGTCTGTTTCAGATCTCCTCTGACCCACTGGCACCAGCACAAGGAATTTTGAACCACAGAACACTCTGTGGATGTTTTCCGTTTTTAAACAACAATTTTATTAAACCCCAGAGATATTTGTGTTGAAAATGCCAGTAGATCAGTGGTTTCTGAAATACTCATACTAGTCTTTCACCAGCGTTTAAAGTTCACACCATGTTCAAAGTTACTTACATTAAGCTTCTTACCCATCCTGATGTTCAGTAGATGGGCTAGTATATGTCCACACATGTCATGATTTTGCCAAGTACGATGTGATCCTGGAGTAACATCTTTGTTGATTCTGGATAATCATTTTTGTTCGAAAAGGTGATCCATACCTATTCCCTATTCCAACCCAGCCAAAACTGTAAATTATTGCCAAAATCAGAGAGGTATAATAGTTGGATAACAATCATGTAGAAATGCATAAAGCTACCTATAAGCCTAAACTTAACATAAATGGTAAATGTATCGCTTCTGATTGGCTGATTGGAATGTTGTTCCAGGATCAACACAGATGTTAATCCAGGAACATGTCTTACTTGGTGAAATCAGGTTGGCATTGTGTCCACATGCCTAAATGTGTTTAGTTTCTGCCATGTGATTAGCTCTTATGTTTTTGTTAACAAGCAGTGTTCATTGTTGAGTGTCTACTATATAGCAATTCTCAATTGCCTGATTTCTAGTATTGTCT
This sequence comes from Danio rerio, assembly GCF_052040795.2. Lineage (NCBI taxonomy): Eukaryota > Metazoa > Chordata > Actinopteri > Cypriniformes > Danionidae > Danio > Danio rerio. Next base: position 50,117,097 of record NC_141021.1, read on the forward strand.
CAGAAAGTAAACTGTATTATCATCCGTTCCGTATCCACTAAATCAGACTAATAACATTGTAGTTTTTCTCTAAAACTGCTGTGAAAACTGCCTACTAAAAATGCAGTTCTCTTGGTTATTATGTTATGATTTGTCACACTCTCAAGTTCAAATTTCGACATTTTGCTGCGCTTGAAAGAAAAAGAGTCTATCCTGGGATCTGTTGTGTGCAGACACCAGTCATCCTTTCTACAGCTTTATCCTACTATAAGCACTATGCTGACCTCTAGTGGTCAGTAAGAGAATTAACGCAATTTAAAAAAACAAATACTAATTATATTATTTCTAAACAATATCAGAAATCATAGTTATTTTTATTTATTCAATATGTGTTTCATTTATTTGTTGCTTTATTTGTGATTTTTATTTGTGTCTGCAGGTATCAAGGAAAGGAGGGCTGGGCCCCAGCCTCGTACCTGAAGAAACTGAAAGATGACCTTTCCCCAAGAAAGAAGACTCTTACTGGTCCTGTGGAGATAATTGGAAACATAATGGAGATCAGTAACCTCCTCAACAAGAAGGCCGTAAGTGAGAAGGACATTCAGACTGACGGAGAAGCCACCACCCCTGAGCGCCACATCTCCAAAAGTGAAATAAGTTTACCAATGCCATATGCCCCAGAGGCTGGAGTGGCACCAACAGTCGTCACTGCTTTGGGAATGAACTCTGGATCTAGTGCCACCCTACAGGAGAACAAGAGCAGGGCCGAGCCAGGGTCGCCTGCCATAGCCCGGGTGGCACCGCACAGAGTTGAGATAGGTGAGCAATCTATAACAAAATATATCATTTGTTCAGAGTTAGATTTATACAAACCATATTGCACTTTGTAAGTGAATAATCATAGAGCCATATTTTAAATAATAAACCTATGTATGTTCCTGTTATTTTTGCACATAGGATTTGATGCCATAGGTAACATTTCTTTGTGGTAAACATGTGTTTCCTAACATTTTGTCCGGGTGTTGTGTACCTTGATAGTGACACATTCACTTTCTCTGTTGCTCGACATTCAGCCTGTCAAGTGCTGTTTGTTTGCTGTTTGTTTTTGTGCTTACTTATTTGTCTAATTCCAAATGTACACTATACAACTGAAAAAGAAGCATAGTGCTGTACTGCTCACATAACATGACATTCATCCTTGTAAATATGTTTTGTTTTGGATACTGAGATGCACCCCCTATTAATTATGTTTAACAGGTTCTTGATCCCTAATATAACCCCACGATTCCTAGTATTGGTTAAAACCTTCAATGTGATTCATCCTATTCAAATTATTGGCTAAATGTAGCCTGAATCAACTGCATTTTTTGGGATGCATGGCACATTGTGTTAAAATCCTGAATACCAAATAAATCAATACATAAACAAAAATATTGAGACAATGGCTAAAACTGTACATTTTAATCTTGTTTTTTTGTCTTTTTTCTCACTGGCTCACCATTGCTCTTGCTATTTAATCAGTCATAACCAGGCCATCATATTTCTCATACTACAAGATTTCCTTCTGATTTTATTTCTGAAAACATGCTTGTTGTGAATGCATGCTTGAGTGTGTTGAAACACTTCTCTGACCTCATCTAAAGAGGGTTGACCATGAGACTTTAATTGTGTTTGCCAACTTTTTGATCACAAACTCAAAACAAACTCAAAAAAAAAAAAAAAAAAAAACAGAAAACCTGGGAGCCATTCTGATTTCTTAATCCTAAATTTCATTGACAATAATATTTGCTCTCTTGATAAGAGAGACAGCGTATAAACATGTTTTATGTTCAACTGACAGGATCTCCAAACCTCAGACAGAAACCTCCTCCTCGGAGAGATGCAAACCTGGTAAGTTAGGCAGTCCAAAGTAGGTTATTATTATTTAAAATAGCGCAGCATCTATTAATTAGGCCTTTTCTCTATTACTCAAGGCATTCCAGTTGCCCAAACCTCCAGAGGCCCCTACTGTGGAAGCGGAGTATTACACCATAGCAGAGTTTCAATCCAGTATCTCAGATGGCATCAGCTTCCGTGGAGGACAAAAGGCTGATGTAAGGCCGATATATTCTGACTAAAATCTGTGATTTTTAAATATTTAATTTTTAACACATATTTATTAGCAGTCTTTTTAAATATCACTATACAGGGAATTTAATATATGTCAGTGTATTGTGTAAACATATGTGGTGTGATAAAAGTTATAATTATGTAATATGTGGTCTTCAGGTCATAGAAAAGAACTCTGGAGGATGGTGGTATGTCCAGATTGGGGATACGGAGGGCTGGGCACCCAGCTCATACATTGATAAACGTAAGAAGCCCAACCTGAGCCGGCGAACCAGCACACTCACACGTCCTAAAGTTCCACCCCCTGCTCCACCAGTCAAGAAACAGGACTCAGAGGAAGGCCCCTCTCTGGGTGGCTCTGCCTCCAAAGCTCCCGAGTCTCCTCAGCGTGTCTATGAGGAGCCAGAATATGATGTTCCTGCCCTTGGTTTTGACTCTGAGCTGGATTGCAATCCTCCAAAACCGAAAACACATAACTCCCCAAAACCAGAGCCCCGTAAGTTTGAAATTAAAAGCAATCCAGCGGCTGCTGAAAGGATTGCACAAGCTGGCAAAGCGTCGCCTTTATTAAAAGTGATGACCTCACCCCTGAGGAAAAGAAACTCTTTAGAGAATATCAACAAGGAGGAGGTGATTTATGAAAATGAAGGCTTCAGGTTCTCCTCTGATGACTTCGCCAGTGGATGTGATTCACATACCCCAAGGAGTCTCACATTGGGTCGCAAACCTTTCGGATCCTCTTCTGGTGGAGGGAAGCCCCTTCGGAAGGTATCGCCGGATCTAAACCGAAGCCACTCTCTTGGCCGTGCTGAGAGACACAGCTCCAAGTTATTTTCCGATGAATCAGCACGCAATCCCAAAAGAGAGCCTGTCATGCGTAAAGATGTGGAGATCCGGATCGGTCAGAGTCCCTTAGCAAGGCCCAAACCAGTGGTGCGACCCAAACCTCTGCTTACAAAGTCAGAGCCACAAAGTCCTGAAAGAATGGACATCAGCAGCATACGCCGTCACCTTCGACCCACCGGAAGCCTTCGGCAAGGAGCAATTCGTGCAATGCGTGGTGAAGACTCCGAGACAGCTTCTGTTGTGTCCTCTGAGGACTCCACTTCCTCAAGAAGTACCTCTGATCTCTCCAGTGTTTATTCAAAGGGTAGCCGAGGTGGAGAATCCGACCACGAAAGTGTGCTCTTTAGGACCACAGATGCCTATGAACGAGCCCAGGAGTCAGAGCTCAGCTTCCCAGCTGGTGTGGAGGTTGAGGTACTGGAGAAGCAGGAAAGTGGATGGTGGTTTGTTCGTTGGGGCAGTGATGAGGGTTGGGTACCTACTTTTTACTTGGAGCCGATTAAACATACCCACAACGTCGGTATTCAAGAATCCCGTGATAGCCCTCTTGTTGATCTAGGAAGCACCAACAAGTCCAATAGTCTTGAGAAAAATGAGCAGCGTGTTCAGGCCCTTAACAACCTCAACCAGCAAAACCTAAGAAGCATGAGCAACCCTAGCCCACCAATCCCATCCAAACCACCAGGGGGATTTAGCAAACCAACAGCAATGCTGAACGGCTCAAGTGTACGGATGCGCAACGGTGTCCGTCAAGCAGCAGTGCGACCACAGTCAGTGTTTGTGTCTCCACCACAGCCCCTAAAGGAAACCAATATCCATACAGGGTCTTTGAGGAGAAATGAATCACTGGGTGCCGGCGACCACTTGAGGTCCACAGGTGGCGTTCGACGAAACTCCTCCTTCACCGCCGTACGACCACAGCCCGTGACCGATGTACGGGTGAGGGCTGGGACCACCATTACAGCTCCCGCCGGAAGCTCAAGTCCATTGATTGCTCAGAGAAACGGGATTCCAATCTCTACAGTAAGACCCAAGCCCATTGAGAAGATGCAGCTCATTCACAACAACCTTCGAGAGGTTTACGTATCCATCGCAGATTATCGCGGAGATGAAGAGACCATGGGTTTTTCAGAGGGCACTTCTCTTGAAGTTTTGGAGAAGAATCCAAATGGATGGTGGTACTGCCAGGTTCTCGATGGTTTACAGGGACGTAAAGGCTGGGTACCTTCTAACTACCTGGAGAGAAAAAAGTAATTCCCCCAAAAATGTTTTAAACATGCACAATTGTAATCAACATGTAAAAAGATAAACTGACTGAAGGACTATTGGTTTGAGATGAGCGGGACAGAGCCTTTTAGAAAGGAGTTTACATTAAAACTACAGAAAAGCAGGTGAATGTTTAGCAAAATACCTGCCATAACTTTATACCAAATGGGTGCCTTCGAACATCTTTCACTGAATGTTAAGAGGAATCGGTCAAATACCAGTAAAGCATCAGAAAATACCAAACTTCAACTCAGTGCCATAGGCCTACAAGTACAGAAAGCAACAAACTTATTTTTGTTACAGTGTTAAAAAGAGAGAAAGAGAATTTCAGCATAGGTGCATAAAAAAGTGCTAGTTTAATCGTGGGCGCTCGAAAAACGAGAAATTTCAAAACTAAACAACGATTTTACCTTAGCACAAGTGCGTTCAAAGAAACCGAGCTTCGATTGTCATAGAAAAAACCAACAAAAAAAAAAAAACGTATCTTTGTTAATTGTTTTGTGTTGATGTTTTTATATCTTCCTTAGAGATGTATTTCTGCTTTCTTGTAACATCCAAAACAGTTCAATCCTGATCAGTCATCATTATTTTCGCTGCTTTTGTCTCCCCCATACTTTAAACCGTTGCAGGCCAAATGAATAAAACATAATAAAGGAAAGCAGTCTGTGAAAGCTACATCCGCATAGATCACCTCACGTCCACCTCATTGGGTTTAACCCCAAGTTTAGTTTACAAAGTGAATCTGGTTATATTAGGAAGGTAGACAGCTGTTGCTGCTCCATGTGTGCTAAATCTGCTGCTTTTTTATCTGCGGCAGTCGATACTTTAAGAAATCAGGACTGGAAAATCGTATGTTTCGTTAAGCGTTTTATCCCAGGGAAATAGTTACAACATTGAGCCCAAAATGTGATCACACCAAAGAACAATTACAGACACATTTGCAAGTTTGTGTTCGAGTAAGTAGTTGTTTTATGGGTACAAAAAATAGTGTATTCAACAAAACCTGAACGAGGTTTTAGAACTGAGAACAAAGTATATTTAATTGCTATATCTGGAAGCACTTGATTTTTTTTTTAACCCAAAGAAAAAGCACATTAATATGCAAGGTTAATTCATTTCTATGTTACGATATTGCTGGGCAGTATTGAAACCTGACGTTACGCAGTAAAGCAGTATTATTTTTCATTTTCTGTCGGAAAAAAATCAAATAGTTTTACGAACTTTATCTAAGTCCATAATCTAATTTTTAATAGTCTTCATAGATGAACTCATGATTACTCCCCCTTTATTTGTTTGAATCAAATTCATTACCAACAGCATCAAACACTTGATGTTCAAGACTGCTGAAATATTTTTCTAATGAATAGTGCGAGCTTCTTAGCCGAGCTGCGCGCGACTTTTGTTTGATTTCGTTTTCTGCTGGACAGTATTTTAGTGTTAAACAGTTATAACATTAATTACCTGCTAGATCGCAGTTATATTCTATTAAGCAGAACGGTGTTTATTTCGTCTTTGTCTGTTTGTTGGTTGTTGTGTGATCACACATGGACAATAATGACGAATGAAGTCGTTCATTTGTTGTGAATCAATGCGTTTAAGCTTGTTTCTTGAACGCACTGGTTTAAAGATGCAGTCTACTTGATCAGCTTTTAATTTATTGAACAATTGTTTTTGTTATTTATAATTTTTTATTATTATTTAATATTTGTTTTATACTTCTGTCTTACAGAGATGTCATGTTATTGTCATGTAATGCCTTAAACACTTGATAGTTCTGTAGTAATTGGCTACTGCTATATCCCGGGCTATGTCTTTTTTTCCCCCCTACCAAGATATTTTTTATGCAGACGTTAAAAATTGTCTTGAAATTGGAAACTAATTTTTAAATTGTTCATACTTTCACACAATTTGTTTTGCATCAGGAATACATTTTCAGCTGATTGCTGCACCTTTAGCAACTATGGACACTTCCTTTTTCGTTATTGAGCCACATATAATGCCAGATTATTTAAAGAAACAAATACATTTTTTTTATTATATTGTAAAATAATTACAATAAAAAAAAAAAAAATAAAAAAGATGATAATCAATTGAAGTTGTTATTAAAAACCAGCATTGTAATAGGAATGGTTAAATAACAAACGACATACGTTTCATAATTAAAAACACAGGGCTCTATAGTTAAATAATACACGTGGATCCCAAATTGTGACTGGACCAAATTTAGTTTGACTGTTTTTATTTAATGTTATACTTTAAAACAATGAAGTTACAGCAATAACAGGATTTTAAAGTTCTAATTTGACTGATTGTTATTTTATCTTTTGGTTTTAACGTTTAAAACTGAAAATTAAGCCATGAACCGAAGTGACGATGGCATTATAGAAATGTGTCGACTCACTACAGCGCAGCGCTTGTGATGGATGTTGCTAAGCTCCATTAACACTATGCTTTATTTCTTTATTTGCGCCTATACAATTTACAAGGGAACTGTTGAGTGTGGGACTAGTTCTTATGTCATATTACTTGTGTATCTGCTCGCTCTGTTTTATGTGTTCTTTATTTATTTGATTTTTTAATGCTTTATTATTGTGTTTTTACTCTTTGATTTCTTTCTCCTCAACACTTTTGACATTACTCAGATGGAATGAGGAAATGTGCAATACAAAAACAGGCATCTCTCCAGTTAAGAACGATAGTATGGGAACATTTTTACAGTATGTATAACCCTGACAATTTTATGTCAAACGATGCCTGGTTTTGTCCCATCTTCCAAGTCAAATTGAAAATATCAAGACGTTCAATTTGTGTTTCAATATGTGTTGAATGTTTAAATCCCATGATAGATGGACCGGCCAACCATTACTTGATTTCTGCATTCACTTTTTTTTTTTTACCTAGCGAACCACATCTTGCTTTAAGGGGTTTGCTGACCTTACAGACCCATGGTGAATCAGGATGGAAATAATGAGAAAGCATGGGCGTATCTGATTCTGTGAGGCATTTGTCAGTTCAGCCTGTCAAATCACAAATTTGTGATGGAGGGGCAAATCCATCAGTGTCTTTCCGAGCACCGAACCACACACTGCCAACCACACGACTTGTCTCTTTGACATCCACCCCTACATTCCCAATACACTCACTACAATGGCAAAAGGTGTCGCATACTATATTATTGTCAGTTTTCTTTACGAATTTCATTTAGCCTACTAACACAATGCTTTTTGGCTGTAATTTAACTCTGAATCAGTCCAGGTTTAATTTTTCCAGAACTTCCTGTCTGAGTTTAAGCTTTTACATATGTAAATTGGATTACATGAATTATAGTTTTAAATGTAGAAGGGAGAATTTCACTCTGGTTGAAAATGAGGAGGGTTACACATGACTGTCTTGGAGTTTTTGTCATGAGAAAATTTTTTGTACTGCTTCATCCTGTTTTCTTTTTCTCTTCCTCTTTGTGTGATTGCATGAGGATATTGAGATTTTTCGTCAATTGGAGTATATGGGAGAATACATTGGTTATGTTAACAGGATGGAATGTTAGATTTTGTGACAAACCAGCCTGTTCTCGTGAGGAAACATGATTATTTTATGTTTTGTCAGTTTAGTGGCTAATTAAAATCAGTTGTACAAAAAATATGATATTTGATATATGATATGATATGATATTTTAAAAGGAGGTGTGGAACCCAACTCCGCCTCTAAACCCAACCGTCGTTGGGTGAGAAGCAAATCGTACCAAATTGTACGAATGAGATCACTCAAATTTATACAAATTAGCCACTTAATTAAAAAGTCACAAATTGCTGTGAGATCATGTTGGATAAGCTGTCAAAAATAATTACAAATTTGTCCTAAGAAAATTGTTTTCACAAGTTAGAAAAAAGTTTGAATTTGTATGATCATATTTTTATTGACTATATAAAAATGTTTTTGATTGTTTAGTAGTGAGAAACACTGAAAATTTGTTTAAATTTGAACATAATTTGGATGTAAACAAATATTTTAAGAGTATTGTAAGCAAAAAAGTTCACTTTTAGGAGTTCATACAATGTGATCTCAGTCAAACAGACAAAAATAATTTAAATCAACAAAACGACACTATTTTACAAAGTTGTTATTTTGTTTGTATTTGAACAAAGTCGTTTGATACAATAGTCTTGTCTCATTTTAGAGGCTTCATCCTCAGAAGGATGCATTCGAAGGGCACTGCGTCTCACCAAATAAAAATAAAATTATAAAAATATCCAAGACTCCTTCAAATACGGCCACCAAATGCATCCTTCTTTTCCCAGGTAATGAAGGATACAACTGGTGGATCCTTTATGACCTGAAACTCCCAAGATTTATTTCGGGCTGATAACGGCAGGAAGTTTTTAAAAGAAAACTCTGGATTACAGTTTTAAATGTATGAATTAGGTTTTACTTTACTTTGATATCAACTGTAAACTGTAAAGTGATTGTTTTGCCTTTAGATCACTTAATATAATTTTAAAATTAAAAACGACATTAAAATTTTTATTACCGCTTATTAGCGGTAGCTGTTACGGTTTCTAGTTGATGAGATTCGTCCTCTGTAGGCTAAATTGTATATTTTCAAAATACTCACTACGGCCTATGCGGACTTCAAAGGACTCTCTTCGGAAGTCTACATCTTTTGGAGGATGCAGCCTCTGAAATGAGACACGGTATCACAGTAAACATCGACTTGTACACATTTTATGTAAAATAGTTACAAATTGCCATGAAAGTGCGTTAGTTTAAACCTGGAAGATACTTTATGCTCTTGAATCCGAAGAGAACACTGTTACTTCCCTATTGTGGGGAAACTTGTTGTGTTTGTATGGGGTATGATGTATGGTGTGGTGGTTTACGTACATGTTTTTTTATGTTGGAAAGAGAAGGTGAATCGAAGGAACGCTTGTTTATGATGTTATAGCTAGAAGGTAGAAGGTAATCCAGTCAGTTAAGGTTAGACATAATTAACCAGTTCTAATGGACTCAAAGACCCGTTGTCTGTGTGAAAGGAAATCAAGGCATTTTATAATAATTTGCACTTTTGGAAAAGCGTCCCGCTAGCGGCACTAGCTCATTATGGTGTCACGTCACATTGTCATAATAGTGTTCAAGGAAACACTAGTTATTTCAGTCAGAAAACTCACTGCAACTTAATTCAAGTGAGCAGCTTTGTATTTAAGGCCATTGTTTCTCAAAAATATCTTGAGAATACAAGCTCAAAAACTTGAGAAATGGATATTCATGTCACTTTAACTATTAAAAAAAGATTGCTGACAGAATGTTAGTGTAAAAGTATAGGAGTCTTCGTCTCCAGCACACCCACCGCAGTGTCAGGGGGTACATGCGAGCGCTGTGAAATCACATTACCCGAGTGCTCGGTTAATTACAGATGCTTGAGACGGGGAGCCCTGAATGCAAATGTCACACTGATTGTGGACGTGGAGCTGCCAGGGGGTTTGGATCAGATGCCGAGATAGATTGATCATGTCTCTAATGGTTCACAGCATGTCGAGATGTATTAACATCATCAAGAGGTGTCATTCCAGCTTCCTGCGTCGGCGAATGCCTTGATTTACGGAGGCGTCTACATGTCATGTTGGTGCAAAACAAAGTCGTGAGGATGTACGTGATTGCTTGTGTCAGGATGTTATTTTTGTCTGGCTTGGGAAGGCTTCTATTTTGTATTTGTGCTTAAGATATTTTATTGACAAGGGTGGTTCACATCAAGGGTGATTTATTATACTGATAAAAATATAGTTTTCTGAATTTACACTTCAGCATTAGCAATAATGAGGAATGATTTAAGCCTAGTTTAAACTTCTGTGTCGAGTGATCAGCGTGAACCAATGGCGCATGTCTTGCATATAGTCATGCATTTATACTTCTGCATGCTGTTTGTGTTGCTCTGCAATAACACTTCCGAAATACAAGCCGGCAGCAGATTTTTATGTTCCTCTGTGTCTAGTTTCTTCGCTGGTGTTTTTTTTTTTCTGAAAGCTAGAAGTAGCTCAAACTCATTCATTTTGAGGTGGGAACTGGCAGACGCGCAATAACTTTAATCATAAGGTAAACAAAACAAAAATTTCCATCTGGAGCTCCTTTATAGGACTCCACACTTGTAAACACTTGCTCTCGGTTCCGCCCACACTTGTCAGCGCTACCAAGCCAGCCAATCACAGAGCTTGAGTAACGTGTCATTGCGACATGTAGTAACATTTTTTGAGAGATGCACCTCAGCGTCGGCAACGGCTAAGCCGATGGCTGTGCAACCACACGCAGGCTGCACCGGAGCATATGGGTGCGCTTGACGCAGAAGTATAAATCAGCCATTAGGTTATGTTTTCAACTAGAAACGCTAAACTTTCAAGCATTTTAGGCAAAATGTTTAGGCAATGGCGTTTTGGTTGAACTGGGAATGCAAGTTTTTAAAAACGAAACTGTCTACAATTTAAAGGCACAATATTTAATTTTCGCCACTAGAGGCCACATATTCACAACAAACAAGACGTAGATTGACCGTGTGGAATCATGGGAGTTGTCGTTTTCATTATGTTATGGGACTGTTTAATAAAACTAAACATATTAAAGTGTATTTAACTATTTTAAAACCGAACCAGAAAACGATGATGTGTGACGTCATTAGCGTGGCGACAAATTGCAGTCCATTTCACTAGTTAAAATAGCAAATTTTTCCAGATTTAAATTTAAGATATTTAATTTAATTTAGATATATAATTTAACATTTAAGATAATGCAAGTACATGTCAGCAAAATATAGAATGCTGTTGATAGTTTTTGGATATTTTAATTTAAAAATCGCTCATATTGTGCCTTTAACTACAAAAAAAAAAAAAAAAAAAAACAATTTTGAGAAACTGGGACTTAATTAAAAACACAAAGGAAATCCGAATCCAAAACAGTATCGAATACATTATCATTCTTGATGTGAACAGATCTTTGCTTGATTCAGTGTTTACAAATGAGTGGAAATTTCATTAAACATAACTTGAATTTCATTGCTAGGAAGTTTCGTATACAAAAACGGTTAAATTTGATTAGTAAACATTTTTTGGTAACCTTACCCTGGATTTTAAGCAAGTAGGCCTGTTTTAGGCATGGATTAGGATGGAGAAAGCCGTATGTGTGTGTGTGAGCTGTGATGTACTGTATGAAGTGCTTAAAAGGAGTTGGGCAAGTTTTTGTTTTTTATTGGATCATTTGCATTTCTGATGCATTGGTGTTTGGCGTGAGGCAGCAGGGTGTGTTTATGTGTTCACTTTGAAGGGAATGGATACAGAGAGCGAACATGCTGCTGCGGTCCAATCTCTTGCTGTTTTCTGTCCCTGTCTTCACTCGGCTGTCTGCACTAATTATCACTCCTCTCCTCTTAATTAACAGCGAAGAAAAAAAAATAGTAACATCTTACTTAAAAGAGTGTTTTGATGAGAGTCACTTCTCTGAAAGTTCAATTTATTCAGGGCTGCTTTCATCACGCGCCCACTTAACAGATTGCTGTTTGTGTGCAGTCTCAGGAGACTTTTGTTATCACCTACTTTAAATATGAGCTTATACATGTAAAGCATGTTCTTGGACAGTCTTTGAACTCTTCATTATAAAAAGACAGTCTTCAAAGAACTCCTCAAGTTAATCTACGTGCAAAGTTTAAATCTCAGACAGGAAGTGAAGAAGACAATTAAATAGTGTAATGTTTTTCTGACAGACCATTGGATGTAAGGAACGCTTGGCTGGATATTTTGCAAACCCCCTCCAATCATAAGATATATTAAAATGGGTGCTCTTGGAACAAGTAAGAGAAAGCCTTGCATTGGTGTTATTCAGCGCTCAGCCAAATCTACATTTTGTATGCATTTCTTTGTAAGATTTCAAAGATCTACAGCTTCAGCTTTTTTAATTTTCAGCAATCTTTTTTTTTACTTTACGTTTTTTTTTGTACCTTTTTTATGTTTACATTGTATCTTGCATTGTCCTAAAGGAAAACACAATAAAATGTATCCTTGTTCGTATCTCGCTGTCATGCTTTCGACTACTTTAAGCAGAAAACATTCATCTTTCATAGATAAACATGAAGTGATTTAGGAGTCAGGTTTTACGCTGTCAAGGAGCTAGAGATCATGCTTGTAAATCCAACACCATTTGTCTTAATCTGAATGATGAACATCGGTTGCAGTTTTCAAAATCAAGGGAAAACTTTCTTTCATGAAATTCATTCGTCAATAAAACATACTTGTTTGGAGTATAGTATCCTACAACAGGCCCGTAGCCAGCCTGATGACAGGGGTGGTTCTTTTTTCTTAATATATAGAACTTTTTGCAGCTATTAGCCTCATTTTCTATCTAATTATGAGGTTTAAATACTTTTTAAGCACTATTTTTTTGCTGGATTAGCTTGTCAGATAATCATCAACCACATTTTGAGCCTACCAAAAACCTTTCCTAAAGATTTCGAAGAAAAAAATAAGAGAATATTACTTGTTTTTTTATTAAATACAAATTTATTACATCATATATATTCGACTAGCCTATTGTCATTTATTTGGCAAATACAAACTGGCCAGCACATTCAGCATTCCCCAGTCACGCTAAAGACAAACAAGCATTCCACTTGGTCTTCTTAAACCCTTCTTTGATGGTTATCTTTTCAATTTACAATGGCATAGCAGTCAAAATAGAACAAATGAGCATGTGTATGGGACAAATTCTGGACCTCTGTCAGTGAGGGGTAGGCATGGGACGATAACCGTGTTCAAGGTATACCGTGGTTTGGAAAAGTCAGGGTTTTAAAACAGTCAAAATTTTCTGCTATACTGTTCTTAAGGTATGAGTAAGATTTTTTTTTATTTAAATTGTTTTGTTTTTTAAGATAGCAGTATCTCTAGCAGAAAGGATCTCCAAAGATGCAGTTTTAAATTGTAAAAATAAAGTGTTTTTAAAACAAATGAAGACAGGCCTGACAGAAAAATGAAGATAATTGTAAAATACTATTTATTTGTGGAATTTACTTATCATTTTGTGTTGCAAAACTATTAAAGCTGTAGGTTCAATTGGGCAGAGGACAAGGACAATGACAGGGCTTGTAAGTTTGTAAAGCGTTTTTTATAAAGAAAAAAGATCTGAGAAGAAAATGAATGGCATTTTCCTTTACAGAACAACTCACAGAAATCAACCATCAGTCCATTTTAGATTTTTTTTGAATGAAATACTTTTTTATTCACTGTATTTATGTTATTACTTCAAGGATAATGTACGTTTCTGGTAAAATGTCTCATGACAGCTACACTTCACAGTTGATTTTATGTTATATGTCAACTGTAAAATATGTTAATGTTAAGCATGCTATATGAAGTAGGCCTCAACTGAAAGGAGTAAATAAAAATAATGGAAGAACAGTGCATGTTTTTCAAAGCTAGCTAACTTATTCATAGCTAGCTATATTTACTGAGAGCTGACTCTATTAGATGAACTGAACAGCCCTTCATTTGTAACAGTAACTCCATATTTTATTTTTTTTCGTAATATTTATTTATTATTCGTAATATGTATTTAATATTTACGTATATTTATTATTGGTTTATAGAATAAGCCCTCTGAAAAAAGGAAATAGTCGTTACTTACATTATTCACAACTAACTTACAAGATTTGGGCCGACCCGTATATAAAGGAATGCCTCATAAATTGGAAAGTATGTGATTATTTACTCACCCTTGAATCGATAATTTGCAGACGATTCATTGTAAAATCACACAATCGTTTTATGTTGATACAGTAGTTTTATAGACAAACACATTCGTCGAATGTTTTTCCCATCATCCAAGCAGACCTTCAGTGCGTTTACAACGCGTCAGGGCAGAACCAATGGGCTTTGACGTCTATTTAACCTGGCACGCGTTTGTTCGCGCCAAAACGAGTATGAGATATTAAAACAAAACTGGATAAACAACATTTATGAAGAAAGGAATGATATGCGACTGCATTCAAGGTAAATTTTACAAGTTGCTGCTTTCTTGAGCCTAGCATTACTTAACATTAGCATAAGTTCATCTGTGGAAATTTGAATAAAACATAAAGGCACAGTGTTCAGATAACTTTATTTGCATTAAATGCATAATTAATTCGGTGTTTTTTAAGAAATTATACCTTAATTGACCTTGAGGTGATATATTGGAAAAGCTAATCATGACATGCACTCATTTACCTCCTATTGTTATTAAACTGGTCAAACACACCAAAACGTTAGGTTTGACTGAAATACAGCACTACACACAAGCTTTTTCCACAAGGGGGCAGCCTTAAACAAGCCTTAACCATATTGTAAAATGGCCTGATGGAAATGAGTGTGTTCACGGTGGGCTGTCATACGGGTTGGTCTCAGTATACCTTTAACCGAGAGGGGAGATCTTCATCCCCCCCTCCTCCTCTCAGTTCCAGAGCACAGCATCAAAGACACCTTTCATCCCTCATCTGCACACGTCTGATCTCAGGCATGTCAAGTGCTCCTCTTTACAATCCACCTTTAACGTCTGATTCCGGGTCAGGTTGCCATCATGGCTCAAATTGCATATTTTCAGACTCAATCTTGAAGTGATTTTGTCAGCACGTGTTGCTAGTTTTGTGCTGAGCAATTCATCTGTGCATTTCATTTGTTTGCCCTTGTAATATAAAATAGAAATCTGAAAATAAAATGTTTGTTTTTCGTTAAATTCTCAGATTAGAGAATGTATTATTATTGGGCGTGACTAATATTAATCAAGTATATTATTAGGCGTGACTAACATTTTTAACCACGCCCCTCCAACTTTAAAATTTGACAACAAACTGAAATGGTGAGGAGGAGGTGTCTGTTAGGTTGTAATAAACCCTTCTTCTAAAACCATTTTCTCTCTCTTTTTTTTTTTTTTTTTTTGAATGAAACACCTACTTCACTACATCCAATCAGCTTGCAGTAGAAAAGGTAAGTTTATGAACTGCATCAGAATGTCATTTTGACCTATGATAATAAGTTGGAAAATGAAGCTTATGAGCAATTCCATGCAAATGTCAATCTTGCCATAAAAAAAGAGGTTTTCATCCAAATACGGGACGTTTTTTGTGTAAGCAAGTATTTTACAGTACTTTAGAGAGACTCAGGAAGGTCTCTGTCATTGTTTTCAAACTATTAAATCTGATTTACCAGTCACACAAGAGGCAATTTCACATCTGTCACATCCATAACTGAGAGCTGTCACATCCATAACAACACATTTTTCTCATAAATGCAAACACATAAAATGTAATTAAATCAGTCATTTTTGTTTTATAGACAGCAAACTATTCTCCTTTTGATTAGCATTGTTTCTGTTGGGTTGTTCAGTTTAATTCACAGAATTTAGACAAAGTATGTTGTATTTTGTAAACTCCCAGACTTTTTTGGTCACATACATAACGCATGTTTATTTTTCCCATTAAAAGTACAAAACATGTTAACAGATTGATATTTTTCTGATCCCTTAACTGTGGTAAGTTGTTCTGGAAAATATGAACAGATGTTTCAATATAATGTTAACATACAGTTGAAGTCAGAAGTATTAGCCCCCCTTTGAATTATTATTATTTTTAAAATATTTCCCAAATGATGTTTAACAGAGCAAGGGAATTTTCACAGTATGTCTGATAATAATTTTTTTCTTCTTGAGAAAGTCATATTTGTTTTAATTGACCCAGAATAAAAGCAGTTTTTAAATTTTTTAAACACCATTCTAAGGTCAATTTTTTTTCGATAGTCTACCGAACAGATCATCATTATGCAATAACTTGCCTAATTACCCTTACCTGAATAGTTAACTTAATCAACCTAGTTAAGCCTTTAAACATCACTTTAAGCTGAATATTAGTGTCTTAAAAAAAATATATATATAGTCTAATATTATTTACTGTCATCATGACAAAGATTAAATAATTCAGTTATTAGAAATGAGCTATTAAAACTATTATGTTTAGAAATGTGTTGGAAAAAAAAATCTTCTCTCCGTTAAACAGAAATTGGGGGGAAAATAAATGGGGAGGCTAATAATTCTGAATTTATGTTTTGAGTTTTTACTGCAAATGTTACATCCAGAACGCTGGAATTGCTCTTGTGTTTTCAATCTTTTGCTTATACTTACCAAGTTTCATTTCATTGTTGTCAATGTAGCTGTCAAAAACTTCTTTTCTCAGTGGTACTTAAAGCACCGTAGCCAAGGGGGTTCGGGTATTTCGAAAGACCCACCCCCACTGATAAAAAGTCCAGAATTTGTCCCGTACATGAGCTCATTTTTCTTATTTTGACTGCTGATACCATAAATTGTGAAGGCATCAAAGGCTTCCAATACATGCTAACAATTATGGTCCAATGTCTAGTTGTGCAAAAAACCGAAACAAAAGAAAACATAGAATGTGACGTGTGAAATCATCTTTTAAGTAACTTTTATTTTCTATCTTGGACCTTATTTTTGAAAAAAAAAAAAATATATATATATATATAAAAGGTTTAAAGCACAAAAAGCAGCCCATATTAAAGTACATTTTTATACTAATTGTGCTATTCTTCCTATCCATAAACTTTTATTTTACAGAAAAGATTAGAGAAATCAAGAAGCTCTACATTATTAATATTAATATGTTTTAAAAATATATTATTCAGATGGCTAAACTTTGATTGAGGATAGTTGAATGTGCTGCCAGTTTATTATTTGCCCAATAAATGACAATAGGCCACAGTTTTTAGTTTTTTTATTTAAACTTTGACTCCTTTTTTTCTAATGATATTTGATGTAATAAATTAGTATTAAAAAAAATTACTTTTTTTTCATATTTCTTAATTTTAAATATTTATCAAATGTTTTTGGTTCATCAAAAAGTGTGGTTATGATGGCCACCCCACAAGCTAATCCAGCTAAAATAATGCTTAAAATGTCGCTAAAAGGCAGCATTTGAATTAGGGCTAGGCGATTTGGCCTAAAATCAAAATCTCGATTAATTAAACATTTTAACTCAATTATGATTAATGAATGATTATTTTAGTTATTCATTTAATTGTTTTGCCATCATAGTTCTCTGACAATTTTTGTATGCCGTCCAAAGGCATCACTGGCGCAGCTTCCAATCACCGTCAGTGTAAGCCTCAAGAATGAGTCCATCGTCTTACTTGACCAGAGATCAGATGTGGCTGCAAAATGGCTGCAGAAGTATAAATCAGCCGCAGCCTTTAACAGAGCGGGGTCACAGGAAACATAGGGAAAAAATCATCCCGAACAAATAAGATCGATTATAGGTTCTGAATGAAAAGTTATCATGAATTTTGATTTTCGATCAGCCCTAATTTAAACTTCATAACTAAATAAAAATAAGGCGAATAACTGCAAAAAGGTCCACTTTTTGAGAAAAAAGAACAACCCTTTTCACCGGGCTGGCTACAGGACTGCTAGATATTCATATTAATACCATTAAGGAGAGTATAAACAAAAGAGCTGTAAAAATTGTATTTGTTTGCCACGTTTAAGTAATTGTGAGTTAGCAAGGCCTAGCTTTAACTGTCATCTTTTTCCCCTTTATTTGTTATTTTATTTTCCCTTTTTTATTGAGTCTTTCTACTTTTTATATAACTCTATTATGTTTTTCATTTTTTTATGTACACCTCTGGCATTGTTTTTTATATGTCATTCAAGCATTATTCAAAAAAACGTCTAGAAGGGATACAGCTACAGAAACTTTAAAACAAAACAAAAAAGGTCACAACTTTCTGTTCAACCAGATTTTTTCCAAATTGTGCGCACAGAAAAAAAGACACCACATGTTGAAACTCATCTGCAAAGTTTATTGACACAGTCATCTTTGACTCAAGACAAAACAAAGCTTCATAAACTGATCACAGACTTTGAGAAGAAAAAGAAAATCTGAACACGGGTTTGAGTCAAAAATTCGAATGCCACAATAAGCCGAGACATCTCTCGTAAATCACTACTGACCTCGTGGACTCTATGAATCAATGATTCATTTAGCACAGCCCTTGAATGAACCCTGGGAAAGAGGAATCATACATGTTTGATTGATTTATTCGTTTGGTCCCACTGTTCACCAATGGGTAATGAGTGAACGAAACACAATAGTCAGAAATGCCAAACAGGAAACAACAATTGCTAGGATAAAACAAAATAATCATGATCTTTTCTTTTTTTTATGTGTGTGTCTTGAATTTTAAATTATTTAAGGTTGGGGTGATAATTTATGCAATCCCTGATCACATTTGTGGTTATTTCACAAAACATTAAAACATTTATTTATTTTTTTAAACAAACAATTATTTGGCCAATGTGCAAATATGGCTGTTTTCGTCATATCTAGACCTTGATTAAAATAATCCCAAAGCTAAATAAGGTAAATAACATTTACCACAGAATCTGCAACACACATCGTACTCTGAACACGCTACATAAATAAAGTACATTACAGGGTCGACAACAATCCGACAAGTGAATCCGACAGTGGCGCGTCGGTAAAAAAGGACTGCATGTTTCATTTGTAGGTCCTCAGAAAAAGAAGGCGTGGGTAGCATGAACGTAAAATAAACCAATTATATAGGGGAGAGCGGGGACGAAAGTAACGTTTTTCATAAAAAGATAATGTTTTTAGGAGAAATATATTTTTGCTGTGGTTAATAACTCGCAACAGCGTTCTATCAAAATCAGGTGGTATTTTGTATCAATGTGGAACAACTCCAATATATCTTCACTTTAAACAAAAGTTAAGCATTGTTCCGTTTGACCCCATAGGCAGGGACGAAAGTAGCACACAGGTGGGTCAAAAGTAACAACCAGATTTGCTAGATTAACTGCCTTAATCTTGTCTGTTTTAAACATATCTGATTATGACCTTGTTAATGTTCACTGCAAACATATTTTTGCCCTTTATATTTGCAAAAAATATTAAACTCAATCATTTAATTCCAGCTCCATCAAATGTTTCAAAAGCAATCCAGCAATGCAAAATGTAAAAAATGTCTATCATTTTTTATTTATTTTTACTATTATTGGCAATATGCAATCATTTTTTTAAAACATGAATCCAAACACAGCAAAATCTAATGTGGAAGTGAAAAAGATGGTTTGTCTATTAGTAGTGAGACATTTCGTGCCCATAGGAACTCTTGCCATTTAAACCTAATTCACATTTAAACTGAAAAACACAGACATTGCCAACTTAAGGATGTGTTATTGCACTGAATAACCTGTCGATTGATTATTACTCCCAGTTCAGACTGCATGATTTTAACCCCGATTTTTGACTCTCCGACAGGTTTTGAGAAATCGCAGACAAATGCCTGAATTCATAAGAAAATCGGTGCTCACGTGAAAACAGTTGAACTATCAAAGACGCAATCTGAGAGAATCGCCAATGAGTCGCCGATGCCTGTAAGATATGTGGCATGCTAAAAATCTGGAGCTGTCGGCGATTCCAATCATGCCATGTGACGTGTTCTGATTGAAAATAACATCGGTGATTACCTACAGCCAATAAGAGCGCAGCATCCACTAGTATGGGCCAGAGGGAGAATGGGAAAGATCTTATCAGTGCTTATTTTTGGTCTATTTGGACCCAAGAAATGGAGGAAAAAGTAGTGTAAATTTGGCAGGAGCATCCGTGTCTGTTTGAGGTGTCATCTGAGCAATACCACAAGCGGGTCAAAAAAAAGTTGGCTAATTCCCTTCAAAAGCCAGGTGAGCAAAATAAGTGGATTTTCTATCTCACTTTATTCTTATTATGTAGTTAATAACAATATATATACTACGTGACCTCACGTTGTTTCCATGTCACTTCTCGCGTGTTTGATTGTGAGACGTAGTTTGCGGAACAAGACAAAGTTGTGGGCGATTCTTCCTACTGTTAAGTCATGCAGTGTGAACCCCCCCGTCACCGATCCATCGCACAGTGTAAACAAAGCAGCGATGAAACGCTGCCCCAGATAGTCATGCAGTGTGAAAACACCTGTGACAGCACTACTTTGAAAATCATGCAGTCTGAACTCAGCATAAGTCTGTCTTTATTTGAATTAAAGTTTAAAAAAAATCACTTAATTTAGTTAAACATTCTGTTTATTTTGATTTAAAATGATTGTTTTCTACATGAATATCTTTAGCAGATATTAACATTCTGATATTCTCATTTAGTGTATAAGAGTACTTTATAAATATATTAATTTTGAAATGTTTTTGCTGCTTAATATTTTTGCTTTTAAGACTCTTTGATGAAAAGAATGTTCGCATGAACAGCATTTATTTAGAACAGAAAACATATAACTCCATTCAATTCGGTCAAAGGCTTTCGCTGCATCCAGGATGAGGATTGCTGCCTCAGATTTTTTTGGCTGATTGTTGTATCATATGTTTAATAGGTGGCATGAGTTAGAGGGAGAATCTTCCTAAAATAAAGCCAGTTTGGTCAGAATGAATTAATGAATCCACATGTTTGTTTAATCGAATAGCCAAAATTTTGGCGATAACTTTTTCATCACTGTTAAGAAGACTAATTGGTCTATAATATAATTAGCAAGCACAGTATCATCTCTGTCTTTTTTTTTTTTTTTTTAACACACACAAGCTTCATATAAAGAGTCTGGAAATGTTTTCAGCTCAATTAAATGATAAATGAACAGCATTCTGATTACACAGGATTACTGTGATGCATGAAAAGAAAACAACAACTTGTAGTAAGGAAAAAAAAAAACAGATACAATAATTTACTTTTTGCGCTTAAGAACAGAAATTCGGAGCAAACTCCGGGACACGTTCCTGAAATCAGCGAATATTTGGCAACTCCATCAAGGGTTGCGTGCTGAATTTGCTGTTTGAGCCTGGAAAGCAAATGCTGTCGAGAAAAATCGCTTTGTTAGGCCCAATCCCAATTCAAGTTTTCCTTCATATGAGATCAACAATGTCGACTGCTGTTGCGTTATTTTTTGGTATTTATCTTCAGGAAATCCCTGAAGGCATGTATCATGTTATCATAATAATAAGGTCGTAACTGTACTGTGCGTTTACACTGTGGCCATATTCATCATAGTAAACACAAGAAAACAACATTAACATTATAGCAGAGACTGTAAAAAGCTCATTCCCAGCCACTAGACTTTTCTACAAGGGTATTCCAGTGTCATCGAGTGTCTGATGTGAAAGTATGTTGTGAGACTACTATACAAGAGTTATTATTGTAGATTACTGCCGTTGTATCTGGTGTATTCTGGGACATTTTCGTACCCCTTGGTTTTGAGTGTGGTGCTGAAAAAAATTTCAAGGGCTCTCTAGCCCTTCCCCTTAGCCCTACTCCTTCAAACTAAAGAGAATTAAACAGCCCTACCTCTTCACATGAATGTGCAAAACGCGGGGTAAAGTGAAGGGCTAAGGGGTAGAATTGTGATTGGGCCTTACTTTCGTCCAACATTATGTTCGTCCCCGCTCTCCCCTACACATATTTACATGATAGAAATGTGGGATAACACTTTTCAGAATTTAGAACTTAATTTTGTCCAAAATATCAACATATAAAAGATGGTGTCAAATGGAAAGTCTTTAAAACAATCTACAATCAAATTTTATAAAGTGACAGAAACACAAATATTGCCCTTATATTACAATAGAAAGGAAAAATACATTTGGGGAAATTTCAAGTGATCCAAATGTACAAATAAAAGTGCCAGGTTTGTTTTAACATAAAAAGGGAAAATGAAATTTTCAAAAATCAACAGAAAAATAGGGGCATTTTCAGAACTGTAAGTCCAGAAAATGAGTAAAAATGTTAATATAAATAAGCATCTTAGTAAAACAAAATCATCAATGAACTCCAAACACCTGATGTACTATATATATATATAATCTTTAGTTTATCTTACCTCCCCACAAAAAAAGGCTGGTTCTGATTGTTTACTGCGTAGCCCCTGATTGGTGTATTGTTCAGTATAGCTTCTTGGGTACAAGAAAACCAGCACACAATTCAAGAAATACATTGCTGTTTAAAACCACAGAGGATTGACAAGCAAACTATACAATCATAATTTTCGGTCCAAAAGAGAAAATCATAATCATAAAAACAAAGCGCTATAGAAACATCTCAGATACAGCTATTCTAATAGGTTCCGCTAATTAACATAAATTAACATTCCAAAGTGAATCACCACTTCAAACCACAGAGTAAAACTCAATAAAAAGATCCTGTCAAGAGTGACGGCATGTTTTTTTTTTCTCTCAACAAGGTGTTAGCATTGCCTGAAGGAGAGCTGGCTAATACTAATAGCAGCACAAATTTAAGCGCCAGTCATGACGATTGCTTAACACAAGCTAACCGGCTAGTTATGAACAATATTAGCCTACAGTCACTGATATTCCTCTCGGGCTGCTTTCAAATCCACACGCACACACAATATTGTGTATTATTTTGCTTATTTGCCATGAATTACAAAATGTAATTGGTTTTTGAAAGAAGCGTTAACCTGACTGAATATTTTTCGTCACACCAAAAACATGGTCGTCACATTTCAGCAAGTCTTGCATAAAGAAAATGGGTGTATATAAATACAGTTGAAGTCAGAATTATTAGCCCCCCCTTTGATTTTTTTTCTTTTTTTAATATTTCACAAATTATGTTTAAAAGGGCAAGTACATTTTTAAAGTATGTCTGATAATATTTTTTTCTTCTGGAGAAAATCTCATTTGTTTTATTTCGGCTAGAATTAAAGCAGTTATTTTTTTAAACACCATTTTAAGGACAAAATTATTAGCCCCTTTAAGCTATTTTTTTCGATTACAGAACAAACCATCATACAATAACTTGCCTAACAACCCTAACCTGCCTAGTTAACCTAATTAACCTAGTTAAGCCTTTAAATGTCACTTTAAGCTGGATAGAAGTGTCTTGAAAAATATCTGGTCAAATATTATTATTTATATTTACTGTCTTTATATAAATATTTACTGTCTTTATGGCAAAGATAAAAGAAATCAGTTTTTAGAAATGAGTTATTAAAACTATTATTTTTAGAAATGTGTAGAAAAAAATCTGCTCTCCGTTAAACAGAAATTGGGGAAAAAAATAAACAGTTGGTCTAATAACTCAGGGGGCTTATAATTCTGACTTCATCTATACACACATTTGTAGCATGTGTATATATATATATATATATATATATATATATATATATATATATATATATATATATATATATATATATTCAAAATATTGTGCAGCCCAAAAAACAACAGTGCTAACACAGACTTTTTTTTTTTTTTACTCTTTTTCTTTCTCAGCACAGGACACAGAGCCAGCCTTATGGCTATGTTCCACCTGTTTTCCTAATGTGTTTCATTTTAATCAATTTGGTATTTCATCAGTGACCTGAGCTCGCTATTATCCCCACACAGGCACACCATTTTTTTGGTCTACGCAAACTGTCAGCTGTGGGGGGTTGCTGGAAATATGGATTAACTGGGCAAATCAAATATCCTCTCGCCATAAATGACTCTTTCATTGGTTAATGCCTCGAGGCTGTTTTCCTACTTCCTAGATTTTGCTCTCCATGGCAACATTGCAATTGCTTTCACAGAAAAACCCAGAGCTTGCGTGTTTGGATCGACAGTCAAGAACAAGTTCACAGTAAATCAAGATTTGATTGGGCCAACATGTTTTTGGGGTCGTGAGATGAGGTGCTCCATTTTAACCGCACTACTCTATGGCAATTACATTTGCCAGCACCATTGGATCAATGCAAATATCCAATTTTAATGTTATTTATCTGGAAACGACTTGTTATATAACAATCTGACTCATTGGTTAATCATTCCTGTGTATTGTTTTAACAAATGATATCTCTTTAATTTTACCACAACGTCCTGTTTTTTGAACACACACACACACGCACACACGCATAAGCAAAATTATAGCGGACCATTTCACCTGCTACCTACCAAAGCTTCAGATTACATTACGAAACACATGATCAAATAGTCATCAATGCACAATGAGACCTCCAGATCATTAATATGGGTAAGCGTTCAGCTAGCAGGCTAACGCTAGCATGAAATGGCGAGGTATGAGAAGCACTGTACCTTTACATCTGTATTTTGTCTTCTAGTAATGTTCGTCTCAGCTCAGCACAGACAAAAATTGTGAAACACTGAGACCTCTTTCTTTTTTTGTGTGAATTTCATCAGTGCCTTAGCTGATCTGACTAACTCCAAGGACAGCAGAGGAAAGATAAGAGAGACTGTAACACTCCCTATTGAATATGATTCCAGCTTTAAAGGATATGCAGCGACGCTATGAATGAGATTACTGCAGTTTGCTATGGCTCACGGAGCGTGTCACCTGAATTCGATGAGATACTGTCCATGATTTACGTTAGCCAGATGCTTTTAAGGAGCAGCAACATCACTGGTTACCATAGCAACAGAGACTTGAGCATGAAATACAACAGACCTTTGTGAATGGATGCCTGAGCCTTCAAGAGTACAAAAGTCATCGCGTTGGGAAACGGAGACCCATGCAGTGCCAGAGAAAGTCCCTGAACTGTGACACCGACCCTCTCTTGAAACAGAGATCTATTAGAGATCCTTAATGGCCCTTTTGAAACGTGGGTTTTGCGGGGTGGGGTTGAGGGAGTTCCCCTAAGTGCTCCGGTAGGTCTTTATAATGTCTTTGATAGCCCTCCTACAGATGGGACAGCTTGCGTTGGCCATTTTTTTGAGACGCAGGCCGCAGGTGTAGCAGAGACACATGTGTCCGCAGGTGTAGATGACGGTATCCACTGTGTTTTCATAGCAGATAGAGCACTCGTCCAGCCATGAGCCTGAGGCAGATGGGAAAGTTGGTGATTTGGGGAGATTGATGGGCGAGTTGGGTGTCGTTCCTGTGACAGAGAAAGATGGGGCAATTTTGATTACCATTTACTCGTTTAGAACTGTACCAGTTGCTCCAGTTTACTAGTAAACAAGACGCTACAGTGCTCAACCTATGAGTAGACCCCTCATTTAAATGAATACTTTCTATACGCTTATTTCACGCGCCCGCCATTTTAAAGAACCAAAGTTAGGAAGAAACCCAAAAGTATAGGGCCAGCACTGTAAACATTGCAGTAACATGCTGTGGACTACAAACCTCCAGTTGTTGTCGAGATTTCAAAATGCAGAAATGGTGTAAACATCACTTTAATATCATTCAGTAAGTTTAATTTAAACTGTTTGTGCCATCAATCCGTCTGTTCTTGTCTTGTTTCTTTTCTTTGAATTAGCAGGATTTGAACGCAAGTAACATAAGACAGTCCAGTGATGTTAATTCGAAAATGTTTAATAACAACTTAATTGAACTAAAAAACTGTCTTGCTTCTATCTTCATGACACAACTTCTTCCTTCCCGGAAGTGAAATCAATATATACTCTATATTAAAAATGTAATTACTTTTAGTAAAATATTTGCAAGTTTTATATACTTAAGCATATAAAAGTAATATGCTTAAGTGTCCTTCTAGGCTTCAGTTCATGGCACTAGTTAGACACTGTGGGGACGCTTTCTAGCTTCAGCCTATGTAACCCGGTGAGCAATAAAACGCTGTAGTCCTCTGTAGTACACCCTCGTGTTGTCTGTAATAGTGTTGTCCCGGTACTGAAATTTTAAAAATGTCCATTTCCCGCTAACATTCAAGTGCAGCTGAGAGCGTTCATAAACCACTCTTCACCCAGTGCAAACACAGATACACGGACACTGGAGAGTGAAGCAGCCGTGAGGATCAGTCGAGTTATCAAGCAGATCGCTCGTCTGTGTTTGTACTCGGTAAACAGCGGAGGGTGAACTGATGACCTTCTTGGCCAATCACAGTCATTTCTGTTGAGCATGTTTTAAGGAAGCCATCAACAGTGCCTTAAATGTTAACAGGAAATTGGCGGTTTTTCTTTTAGTTCAGTATCGTGACAAGTCTAATATAGTGAAAGAATTAGGTCATTAACTTGAGTTTGACTAATGGCATCTAAAATGTGTGTTTGGGAAAGAAAACGTAAGCTAACTAGTGCACTTTCCCTTAACTTAGCTGAAAATGAGCTCTGATATCCCCTTTTATTTTCACCATTCATTCAGAATGGATCTTCGGGTCATTCGGAAAGCGGTGAAATTATCAATTTGTGTCACTTTCTTTCGCTACTAAGATATACAGCCAGGTACACAACGTTCCCATGTAACTCCCAAGGATACTTCCGAGTTTTTTCCCACCGCAGCCTCGATTTTGCTTTCAAAAATGGCAGTTGCGTGAAATTAGTCTTTAGGAAGCTTTATAATATTATATGTGTGCAGACATGTTAGATTAATCAGCACTGAAGCCAAATCTGGAGCTAACCTAACAAAATAGCTTATGAAAACGGTCAAAAAAGAGTACACCCAAACATATATGTAATGTAATGTAACATATTTATATGTAACATATATTTATGGCCATATACTCAAAACGCTTTACAATCATGAGGGGGGTCTCTCCACACCACCATCAGTGTGTAGCAACCACCTGGATGATGTGAAGTAAGCCACAGGACAGCAGCGCCAGTGCACTCACATGGGGAGGCCATGATGAGAGGAAATTCGGCCAGAATATCGGGGTTACATCCTTACTCTTTAAGGGTATTTGTGATTTTTAATAACCACAGGGAGTCAGGACCTCAGTTTAACGTCTCATCTAAAAGACGGTGCTCACTGATGGTATAGTGTCGTCTTCACTGTACTGGGGCATTAGGACTCACAAGTTGAGTGCCCCCTGCTGGCCTTACTAACACCACTTCCAACAGCAACCTTGTTTTTCCCATGTGGTCTCCCATCGAGTTACTAGCCAGGCTCAGCCCTGCTTAGCTTCAGTGAGTAACCAGTCTTGGGCTGTAGGACGATATGGCTGTATATGTTCGTGAAAAAAATAAAAATAAAAAAAATCAAGAGAAACAAAAAATCTAAATCTAAAAAATGTCTAAAATGTTGTTAAAAATGTTGAACTTTGTCTTTTTTTTTTCAATATTTTGCATGAGTTTTTATGTATTATCTTTTTATTTTTCAAGATGTTTGGCGACTAAAATATAATTTTAATAAAGATGCATTTGATAAATCTGTATATATTACCTAAATTCATTGAGAAATGGATAAAGATACAAATTTAAAATGGCATGTACTGACTTATGTTGAGAACTGTATATGAAGTGTTCAAATCTTTTGTGTGAGAAAACATACACAATGCAACAAATCACATAATCTTAACATTTTCTTAAATTGATGCTCAGACTTGTGTACCATACCCCTCATAATCAGAAAATAAACAATGTGCTTCTTTTTTTTCTAGGAAGTCCTGAAATATGATAACTCTGTCTAAAAAAAGCATGCAGACCTTCAGTGGAGCTGCAGAAGGCAGCAGAACAACCACGTTCATGAAGACTGGGCTCTGGACTTCCACCACACAGGCCTGAGGGAGAGGCAGAGGGCGAACCAGGGCTGGACGGGTCACGAGCATCACCCAAGAAAGTGGAGCCTGAATATGCACATATAAACAGGTGACAAACAGTC
Source organism: Danio rerio (assembly GCF_052040795.2). Taxonomy (NCBI): domain Eukaryota; kingdom Metazoa; phylum Chordata; class Actinopteri; order Cypriniformes; family Danionidae; genus Danio; species Danio rerio. The sequence goes on from NC_141021.1 coordinate 50,144,920, forward strand.
AATATGATTGAGTGCTTTTCAGTTCTATTGTAGCAATAATGAATTCTATAAATGGCTTCCCCACAGTCTCAAGACATGCAGTAGGTAAATTGTTACTTAGATTTTTTGTCTTTTTTCTAGTCCAAATATCTAACAATCCTTAAATCTAGAATAATTTTCTAGACAAACAAAACATAATGTCTTGTTTTCAAAAATAATATGCCAAAATGAAGTGTGTTTTTCCTTAAAAGAAGCTAAATAATCTGCCAATGGGTTAGGACAAATAATATTATGTCAATAGGAAAAACAAGATTATTTTGCTTAACCCATTGGCAAAATTATTTTGCTTGTTTTAAGATAAAACTGACTTAATATTGGCATGTCATTTCTGAAAACAAGACATTATGTTTTGCTTGCCTATAAAATGCTTCTTGATTTAAGAAATTTGAAATATTTGGACTAGAAACAAGACAAAAGATCTAAATAAGAAACACATTTTTTTCAGTATAAATTGGCCGTAGTGTATTAGTATGTGCATGAATGAGAGAGTAAATGGGTGTTTCCCAGTGCTGGAAGGGTATCCATTGCATAAAACATATGCCAGAGTAATTGGAGGATCATTCCGCTGTGGCGACCCAAGATAAATCATGGACTAAGCTGAAGGAAAGTAAGTGAGTGAGTACAAAAAACAATATTGTATTTTATCATAAATAGCAATATCAAATATTTGATTATGAATTTGATTGCACAAACATTCTATAAATCAGTCAACAGAGCCTTCCCTGAAGCACAAATTGTACCTTGTAATTTAAAGCAGCACTCTGGACATATTCCAGATATTGTCACTATAAAAAAAAACAAAAAAAAAACTTGTATATATTTGTGTGATATAAACTGGTTGGTAAGTGAACGGACCGTGGGTAGACCTACTGAGGATATTTTTCATATCAGAAATGAAAATGACATTTCAAAAGTTCAAAAACGTATAAAGGAAGCGGTTCTTGTCAACAACTGTACTCTTGTCATACTCCTCGCAGAGCTACAGTAGACATATGGCATGACTGCACAGGTGTTGTGTTTGTGAGTGTGATGGGGCGCTTGTTTCAGTGATGTCAGTGCATTGTTTTGGCTGCTGGAGCTCAGGATGGAATCTGAATTTGACGTCTTTAAAAGATCATGCTGACCTGAGATTCATCAACAGATCCGAGAGCAGCAGACCTAAATTATTATACGACTTGAATAGTTCTCTCAGTGACCGAAACATTTAGAGCAGTTATTGACCTAATAAATATTATGAATTTAATATTAAATATTAAATTAAATCAATTCAGCCTTATTTCTGATTGTTTGTTCACATAACAACCCTGTAGAGAAAGATACATATTCAGTTTTGTATTAAACGATACCTTAAAATAAGTTATCAAAACTGAACATTATACAACCAATTACTGGAGGGATGGAATTCTGTTAAGGTTCTAATAGAATTGTTAATGGACTCATTAAGGAACTCATTATTTGGTATTTCAATCGAAACCAGACTCATTTATTTGCTTACAATCTTTTAATAAGTGCCACAGTAGGATTTCTGGGCCTTTAATGAAGTCTGTAGATCTGAAACCAAATTTAACGCTGCAGTATGTAAGTTTGACACCCAGTGGTTGAACTAGGTATTGCACTCCTAGTTTAAAACACATGCAAGCGCAGGTTGCCAGACTGACAACATCAATATGATGACTATCAAGCCTAAAGGCTGATTTAAGTTGTGTTCTAAATGAAAGCAATGGCGCGCGATAGTCGGAATATTTTCCATATTAAAAGAGTTTTTGTCCTAACTAACACCTGAACTTTATATTTTAGAAATGACTTCTATTTCTTGCATCTGAACAACAGGATAAATGACAATGATCGCCTCAGGTACACCACATGTGCTTTATTCAGTGTTAAATGCTAATAATGTGAGTTTGAATGCCATTGAATGCCAGCAGTTATTTCACCTCAGAATAATATTTCACCTTGAAAATAAAATAATCCATTTGAAATTGAACTTTAGAACTGTGACTCAGTGCAAGCCAACACATATCAGTGATTCATCATCTACATTTAATAATGTTAAAGAGGTATAATATGCATTAATTAGATTATAAACCTTACCATTTTGTTGAAGTGCAGTGAGTGCACTATTCTGTGCTTCTAAAGGGCTGTATTTAAATTTATGTTGTCTCTCATCTGGTGCAAACAGCCACAGTCTTATCACTGAGTATATCTTCATGTAGCAATGTTGTTAGTACATGGGGTTACAATGTAACCTGCTCACCTAATGTTTACCTTCACAATATGTATATTATTTGCTAATTAACAACCATCTCATGTGGAACTCTGAATCTGCATCTCATTTCGGAGGCTCTTACTGTCTACCAGAGGTCGCATTTCGGTCACGGACGCATACTTTGAGCACCTTTATGACTGAATTAATGAAATACGCTGTTTTTCACAAAGGCAACCTCGGGTGCTGAAATTAAATTGCCTGAAGTGGCATTGGGCGGGTTAAATGACCAAAACGAAGACAGCCGTTCTGGCACGTAACAGACATTTTCAAAGCAGAAGATCTGACTTCAACATTGTTTTTCAGATAAACAAGAATGTTCACTTAGCACGTGTCTTAAATATCTGCAAACATATGATATTTTTATGCTTTAGAAGAGGCAAAAAACGTACATACAGCACCTTTAATTAAACTGACCTTATTTCTGGTATGCTGGTTATTCTTATACATATAGGATATACATTATTGTATGAATTCTGAACTGAAAAAATCCAAGAAGTTCACCCTCTCATGTCAGCCTATTTGCATGCATAAGTCTGCATTTCCTCTGGATGAGATGTATGACAAATTTAAACTGGAGCCAGTGAGATTCTGTTTTGGGTCCATCATTGGTGTGAATTATGCATACGCGTTCTTTGCTCACGTTTGCATACAATATGCAAATCCTGCAACGTGATCCCCTATTAAGCTGGCCATCGGGTGAGGGGTTATATATGGGGTGAGGTTCACCGAGCATGATCCTTTATGAGTCTGACATGCCATTCCACCTTCCTGTCATTCCACACATGCACATATCATAAATCCCCCTTCTCCAGGCCTCAGCAACTGGCCCTGGATCACAAGGGCCCGGCCTCTTCAAGAGCATCTCTACTAGATTAACAGAGACACAAGAACAGCTGAGTCTCTCTAACCTCCAAACGCAGAGGGAGAGACTTCAAAAAACCTATTAGAGAAAGTCAGCCCTCTCTAAAGCCCTTTGTCATGCATAAAATGAGCACTATGTGTCAACATGGCAGAAAGTCTTTTCTACATTTTGAATAGCAAAAGGGTACTGACTAAACCAGTTGCGTGGTATAAGCAGTCACATAATTCATTTGTCAAATAGTTCAGTTTTTGTGTGTGTGTGGAAAGTACAGGTGTGATTTGTTAGTCATAACTTATGCTCTACATCAGGGGTGTTTGAAATGGAATTACACTATGCAGAAATGTTGAAAATGTGGAGATGTTGCTCAACATAGAAAAGATTGAGATGATCTAAAATATTTCACTATTTTGGTGTCACATGATCGTTGACAAATCATTTCAATTTGCTCATTTAATTTTTAAAGAAAAAAACATTATAAGCAATCGTGAGATCAGTGGCTTTCGCAATAAGTTTGAAATAATGAGATACTAAGGGGTCTATTTTAATGATCTAAGTGCAAAGTCTAAAGAGCAGGGTGCAAAAGCCTTAAGGGAGTGTCCGAATCCACTTTTGCTATGTTAAAGATGTAAAAATATGCTCTGCGCTGGTCTAACAGGGTGGTGCTTATTCTCTTAATAGGTTATGGGTGTGTTTTGAGCATAACCTGCATTAAACCAATTAGAGACTCATCTCCCATTTCCTTTAAGAGTCAGTCGTGTTGCGCCATGGCACATTTGCTATTTACATGGTAGACTTTGTAAGTGGAAAAACTGAACGTTTAAAGAACGAAGATAAAGAAAGAGCCTCTTCCAATAGGTCCTTACTTTCTCTTTCTCTCTTTCGTGGATAAGGAAACTGAAGACATTTATTAGCCTACATAATTAATTTAATTTGTTAATTTCAAAGATTTATTTCAAAACTATATCTGATTTCAGTTCTAATTTCCAGCACACAAATAAATGAACAATAATAACAAAGTTTAGTCAAAAAACTGAGTTATATCCAAACACATGTGCTATACCCTGTATGGTCTAAAGGTGAGAGATGGAGAGAATCGAAGATAATGTTTTTATTGTGTACATTACTTTCACGTGTTTGTACATTTAATTTAATGATTTAAATATTATATACATCTAGGGTTGGGTATCGTTTGGGGTTATTTCGACATTGGTGCCTGAACCGATACTTTTGAGCCACAAAATTTTAAGACAAAAAAAAAAGTAATTTTAATCAATTAATTTTAATACAAACAAGAACCACAGAAAATATTTTATGGGAGTGTAAGATTAATTTTATAAAGCTACTTTGACATTGCAAGACATGAAAGCATTGCCAACACTTTTCGCTTTCCGTACATTCAGTTGTGTTTGGGTGTGTCTGCATACGCTGTTAGTGGACACGCTTCATAGAGGGGGAACTGGAATTCCAGAAGGAAACAAAATGAACTGCTACACCCCCTCAATGAAGTGTATCACGTATTTTTTGTGGTTCTTGTTTATATTCTTAGCTTTTTTCTAATGTCTGAGTTTATGCACCCTAGTTTAATATTGCATTTAGGCCTACAGTTATGTTAGTCCTTTTCATTCTCAAGTTCGGAAAAAATACGTATTTTTAGAACCACTTTGCTTTCCATATATACAGTTAAGTTTAGGTGTGCTGTTAGCGAACACGCTTCGTAGAGGTGGAACTGGAATTCCGTAAGAATCGACTGCTACACCAGCATGTTACTAGGGGAGGGAGAGGTGTAAATAATTATTTACATTATTTATAAAATTTCCAATTTATTGTATTTTATAAACACCTACCCCCACCCCAACTCTAAACCCAACCGTCACAGTAAAGTAAAAACAGTAGTTGTACTGAGTATTAGTTATGCTATCTATTAAATTACCCAATAAATTGTTTTTTTTTAACGCCTTCTCCCACCCCAACCCTAAACCCAACTGTTACGGTACTGTAAAAATGGATTGGTAAAATAAAGAGGTGGATTTCAGAGGTGCCAGATACGGTTCCGGCTTGTTCCGGCACAAATACCCAACCCTGTTTACATCAGTAATCGATTTAATCCTAACAGTTAATCACTATATTCATAACAAACATATTTCCGGATTGAGTAATGATTTACCTTTTATATATTTTAATTTTGTGCATTCTGAATTGGGATTTATTTTTCCTGCAGCTTTCTTTATTACAACTATCTGATATATAGACCTTTTTCTTGGCAGCAGCAAGGAGGGTGCCATAGCAACCAGCGTCTTCTAGTAAAATGTTTAGAACTTCCGTTACAGCGTTTACAAATAAGGTAATTTGCAATCCGAAAATGGGTTTCAATAGCGTTTTGAGTGGATTACAGAGTGTTTTGTGACACACAACTTTAAAATGTGAGTGTTAAAGCCGTTACAATGTCAGATGTGGTTCAAACGCGAGAGAAAAACGTTCTTGTAGTTCATGTGTCTGCTGTCAGAAATACAGTGTGTGTGTGTGTGTGTGTGTGTGTGTGTGTGTGTGTGTTCCCGACCTGTCAGCTGTTAGCTCAGCGACTCTTCAATGTGTGCACATGCGCACACACACACACGCGCGCGCACGAGCAATACTTCACCGCATTATAGTGCAAATCAGATTACTAGCATGAAACTTAAGAGGTATGCAAGTCATGCAATTTACAAAAATGACCAATAAAAGTCCGTTACTGATACTCTGCTGGCTGATTTTCATGTTGATTGTAATCGGCAGCTGTTTTTGTTTCATTTAGTTAGTTTGTGTTGTGTAGTATTTACCACAGTATGTGTTTTTCTGTCATTTCAAAACGCCACTTGATTTTCAGCTTGTGACACTTATTCAATACATATGTTAGTGGGAAAGTACCGGCTACATGTGTGTGTCAAACATTTTAATGAATTACGTTTGTTTGGGCTGGTTATACGTTTGAAAGAAAGAGAAAATGTTGACTTTAGTGATGACGAGGCTTCATTTAAATGGCACAAGACGCAGTCTAACAACGAGGAGAAAATGCCTCACAGCAGTTGTTTACAATCCTGTTACATCACATTTCTTTGAATGGTCAGTCCAGGAGGTGGCGCTGATTATCAACAGTATTAGTTAAAACACATTAAAAGCAAATGAAATAAATTAAAACTATCATTTCAAAGCTGTACAAATGGGACTCTTTACACGCATCAGCTGCCCACCGGAAGTTCTTAGCATTCTCCTTGCGCATTTATGCAAAGCATAATGGGTAATTTTACATTCTAAGAAAAAGGTCTATAATAAAGCAAACTTTTTTGATACTTTCACATCTCTGGTATCTTGGCTGCAAGTCCCATTGGCTAATTGGGGATATTTTTCCAATCACAATTGCTTAACTTTACCACTTGCAGCCTTTTCAAATGTTATTTGTGGTTTACTCATATTTCAAGTCTTTTTGTAAAATCTTGCCGCTGTTACAGTTGAATAAGCACAGCGAGACAACAGCTAAATGATTACAATGACATTTTGAACCTTGAATCTTGAAAGAACAAAAACATTATGCTAAGAGGGGAAATAGGAATGAGAAATGGAGAGAGGAGATGTAAACGAGAGAAATGTTCTCAAATGAATGCTCTCAAATGAAGTGTGAATCGCCCACTCTCCTCTTCACTTTCTCATTTCCTTTCCTTCACCGCATGCTAATGAGATGGTGCGAGTGTGTCGGTGCGGCACAGAAAGGGAGGGAAATGTGCTTCCAGTGACAGACGTCTTGGAGAGTGCATGCAAAGCTAACGGAGGTCACTGCCCACCCACACAAACTTCTGTAATACTACCTGTTTTTAGCCGTGGATGAGTTTGTGTGCATATATTTGTTTGGTTTAAACTTTACTGAGAGCGTGTCGGTTGCAGGTGTGTGTGGGTGAGACCCGGAGCACTGTCTGGTGTTGTGAAAGGTTACTGGAGTGCATCTGTTTTTTTTTTTTTTTAATCAACAATCTGAAGTGATTCAGATGAGAAATTTAAATGAAATACATATAAATCTGATACCTACAACAGAAAAATCCGTTTTGAAAAGGTCTATAATTGCATTTGTATATTATAGATTATAATATATAGTGGTTCAGTGGGTAGCGCTGTCACCACACAGCAAGAAGGTCGCTGGTTTGAGCCTCGGCTGGGTCAGTTGGCATTTCTGTGTGGAGTTTGCATGTTCTCCCCGTGTCCACGTGGGTTTCCTCCGGGTGCTCCGGTTTCCCCTACAAGTCCAAAGACATGTGCTACAGGTATATGGGTATTAAGCTAAATTGTCCATAGTGTATGTGTGTGTGTGTGTGTGAATGATTGAGGGGGTGTTTCCTAGTGATGGGTTGCAGCTGGAAGGGCATCCACTGTGTAAAACATGTGCTGGATAAGTTGGCGGTTCATTCCACTGTGGTGAATTAAGGTTAATGAAGCGACTAAGCCGAAAATAAACAAATTAATGAATATTATAGATTAATTTAAATGCATTGCTTAAGAAAATATTTTGGGACTTTCTTTAATGCATTTGCAATTCTACTAATGATCTTCCTGTGCATGCTTCTTTAAATTCAATTGATCAGATAGATTGTTCTACCCCAAAATGGCATCAATGGCTTAGTCAAAGTGTCCAAAGTTTTTTTGTCTGTGATGTTAGGCGTGCGATTTTCGAGAGATTATGATTCGTTTGCAGGCATCCGGGAGTCTCTATGCATATGTGGGAGACTCCCGGAACTTACGGGAGACTTGGATGTCTGCAAGCTTCTTTTAACAACATGCTTGATATAATTAGCTATGTTTCCATCCAAAGATTCAAACTAAATTAATGCACAAACCTAAAATATCGCATAAAAGACGTGCGAATAAAGTATTGTTTCTATCCAAGGAGTCAAAGAGAACTTTCTGATTAACTGGCGCAAAATATACAAAGCAAAATGGAATTTACTGCAGTAGGAGAAGCTGTGTGAATCTTTTCTTTATTGAATAAATTACTTGCACCTCAGAAGACAGCGTGAGACGCGGAGCACAGGCGCTCTTGACAATTATTGAGGTCATTAATTATATAATAACACTAATACTGAAACGGTTAATTTTCATGCATTATGCGCATACATTTTTATGCACATTTTCAAAACTGACGAGCATATTGGCATTTCCATCAACCGTTTTTTTTTTTTATGCGCATCTCCAAAATGTGCATAAAAATATGTGGATGGAAACGTAGCTATTAAAAAGGTGGAACTAGACTATGTAAAAAAAATGGCCAGAGTATAATAGATTATTGAGGAAACATTATTGAGGATTGGTTATTATGCATGGTAATTATATGGCTCCACTAAACATAATTCATTGTGGCATCAGTCTAAGACATGCCTTGTTTAAAAGGTGGATGAGGAGCTTCTGTTCTCCAATTGGTCAGATATTGTAAAACTAGCCATGGAGGACTAAAAACCAATCTGTTTTTAACATTCTTGCCATTTACAAATCAATACGGCACCATAGTTCAAATAGACTGTGCCAAGATATGGCTGATATTTCGTAGTCTTAACCATGCACAAGTCATTTTTCAGTCACTCCTTCATATGTTTCAGTTAGACTACATTAAGGATTTTGTTGAAATTATCATGTAAAAGCTTTAGTACTACTGAAATCATGGTTTGATTTTTGGAAATTGGATTTTACCAGGCGTAACTATTTTACATTTGTCCTTTAGTGGCTAATATATACGAATACACACAAGTTTTTAAATACACAATTTTTAAAAGGAGGAGTGGAACCAAACCCCACTACTAAACCCAACTGTCATTAGGGGATAAGCAAGTCTAACTAAATTGTACGAATGAGATCGTACACATTCATGTAAATTAGCAGCTTTATCAAAAAGTTACAAATTGCTGTGAGACAGAGTTGGATTATTTGATGCAAAATACATCAAGCATGCTTACCCAGAATCCTCAGCTGTGTGACAGCACCATGCAGTCCAAAGAACATCCAGAGTGGTCTTGAGTTGTCCACGCACACCTGCATCCCCACATTGGTGCCATTATGGCTCAGAATTACTTCCCCTTCCTGGGTGACCAGGAAGCCCAGTATATCAGCACTTTGCAAAGCAGTAGGCACCCTACACACCGCCCAGAACTCCTTACGGTCTACCAGCGCTTCAGGATTGTAAGGGAGGTCGCTAGGACGAAGCACTGCTGGGTCACAGGATGTCACGCCATATGAGAGGGACCCAAATCGAGCAGGACTGGACTTAATGACTTTGATGAAGATGGTTTCGCCAATTCTTAACGGGCGATCTGTGAAGACCAATGTGCGTTCTTCGCGGTTGTGTTCAGATCGTGCCACGGTCTGTTCATTGAGGATTTTAATGTGGGCACCTCGGAGCTGGTGGAAACGAATGTCACATTCCAAGGTGTGAGGAAGCAGTGACGACTGCTGGGAGTTCATGGAGTTTTGAGGAATGGGACAAGTGACGGGAGCAGGAGGGAGTCGAAGCCTGGAGTCATCTTGTGGCAGGTTTAGATCACAAAGGCTGACGGACAGACGGGAGGTGTCTGCTTCACGTCTTAAAGAGGTGGATCCACGTACTGTGGTGAAGGATCGTGGCCGGAGAAGGTCTGGAGGTACGACTTCACTCTCTGTGGAACAGAGATGAGATACAATTGTCAGATTAGCTGCAGTATTTACTTTAAACACTATAGGTTGATTCAGTGGTTGACCATAGATTGACAAACATTGGACAATTAATGAGCCTGGCTCATATCAGAAAAACTAGCCAAAGATGATTTACTGATTTATAGGCCTAATCCAAACTCTATTTTTGACTGACTTCCGTGTGCCGTTGAAGGTAGAATAGTCTAGGAAATTTTCATATCCCTTGATTTCAAGTGTGGAAGACTCCATTTCGAGGGCTATCTAGCCCTTCGCCTTAGCCCTATGCCTTCAAGCTAAAGAAATTTGGGACACCCCTACCCCTTCACGTGAACGCACAAAATGAGGGGTAGGGCTAAGGGGAAGGTCTGAGGGGTAGAATTGGGATTGAGCCTTACTGTGCTGGTTTTCATTGGTTTAGCTACAGTACATTCCAGGTTGATATGATTCTGTTGTACAGCATCCATTTTGATCCCAAAGCCCCTTGTTTTCAAAACAATATTCAAAGTTCCTCTCATCTAAATTGATATGTATCTCTAGTATAGTGTCTTTGTTATTGGCGGGTCACAGTCCTACAAAAATTGTTCTAATCATAATTGAACACGTGAACCAAATAATCAAAGTCCTCAGACTCACTAGAAAATGTCCAGCCTGGAGTTGGTTTGAGATTGGACACCTGTGATTGTGACCATTTTAAGCTGGGTTGCTCTTTTTTATTCTCTTTTAATCGGCACTGTAAAGATTTGAAATCACTCTCGACTACTACAAAGACATTCGTGCAATGGAATACAACTAGCATAAATAAGAAACTTGAGTCCTTGTTATTGTTCACCTCTTTGGAGATCAGTCTGTGTAAAAGTGAGTTCAAGGCAGCTAGCGTAAATGTAGCGCATTACTATTTTACATAAGTGCTAATGTTGTTTCCGAACTTGCTGCCAGGGAGTGTCTCTTTACCATTTACACCAGTTACTTCAGCAACTTCTAGGAATAGAACATTGTAGTAATGCAATAGTATGCCAACATAGCGCAGCAGTCATAACATACCTAACCCTCCTCGCTCCGCTTGCTTAAAATAGTGCTAAATATGAATGAAACGCTGTGTTAGCAACATGCTGGTTGTACACCAAACTTAATTCCCCATTCCTAGTAGCCTAAAATAGCATATTACAGTATTTTAAAGGTAGGCTAGCTTAGCTTATCATAGCGCGGCATTCAAACAAGATGAAGACTGCCGTTCCCTCCGTTTGCAACTGATAGCCCCACTGGAGTGTGCCCCGTATTTAGACCTCATCTGTGCATTCGAAGACAGCCAGACCCCAGACAAAAATATTAGCACTAAAATTGACTTTCAGTGCTAATTAGCTTGTTAAAATTAGCTGCTCCTTTTAAGAGCCACACCACTGATAGGGAGAACTTTATTTAACCTACTCCATGAAATAGATTTTATATGAAAAAGCTTATATATCAGTACCATTTGTTGCATAGTAAAAAGTTTGGTCATGCTAACTTATTTAATATTTGCTTATTATTATAATTTTTTAACTCTATAGTGTTTTACATCACCATACTCACGGCACTGTTGCCTTTAAAGAGATGGTTAAACAGAGAAGGAAGTGACTAAAAGATAAAAAAAGGTGGAGGTCAAGAAGTGTGATAGAAAAAGATAAAATAAAAAGAGAGACTCGATTTCTCTTCCTGTGTCTGTCTTTATATATCGACAGTGACCCAGAGAGACTGTTGATTAGCCCTTGTCGCAGATAAACCCTCTTAGACCCAATTACAGTGTGTGTGCGCTTCTGTGTGTAAGTGGCTCGGCAAACAGTGAAAGAGACAGATCAAGAAAGAGTGGTTCTTCAACCCTCTATATTTAGCTCTGTAAGGACATAACTCATTTCCATCAGGATGAAGGACGTAAGAACTTAATCCCCAACATGCAAAGCTAACAGGTCAACAAATGACTTATTGCCTAATAATACACGAGGCCACTATACAAACAGCATGAAGCAATATCTGTGACACGGGCCAGCAAACGACTTATTCCCTAATCATGCGCAAGACTACTGTACAAATAGAATGAAGCAGTGTCTGACGAAATTGTTTTTCTTCTGCCATTCAGAATGCCTTTCTTTATCGACGCGGCTCAGGTGACAAAAAAGGGATTCCATTATCACCGTAGCGTTGAAATGCTTGCTTTGTACAGATAGGGTAAGTAAATGAAAGTGGGTTTGGTGATGCATTATAATGGACCACAATAGGCTCGAAATGGTTGCAGGCCAAGAAAGGCTACTAAAGTATAAGTCAACCCTACTTGTGCGAGGTCTTGAGCAAGTCCTTGCAAGTTTCAGCTTGAGAATATGGTGTAGCATCTAATACTGTAAAAAATTTTGCCTGTTCGCTTACACCACAACAGCTTTTTTGAAATTGAAAATACATGAATCTTCAAAGTTGAAGTTCTTGAAAATGCAGCCGTATATGTAAATATATTGTATGTAAATACTCATGTAAAAAAAAAAAACACTACAATGCTGGAGTACATGGTAGTGTTGTTGTTGCTTAACCAACAGTGGATCTGCATCTTGCATACATGGCAAATTTTATATACACATCAGCACCAATTCGTCAACAGCTTGTTGTCATTTCTTCTTTACAGATACTGTTTACTAACAATGTGACAGTGAGAAATACTGCCTTGGCATATTTAATACAGACATTTTGGCCATTTTTGCAGATGTGTAAATGCAAATGGAAAATGTTTTGAAACTTTTTTTACACAAAGGAAAAACTTTTCTTTATTTCGCTATATTTTTGTCATGCAAACCTAGCCTAACTTTCACAAGTGGAACATTGAACATCTGGAATCTCCAACCCTTTCTTAAAGCTGATCCATACTTCTGCATCAAGTGCATGTGTATGCTCCGGCGCAGCCTTTGCCTGGTCACATAGCCCTTGCCGTGGCTGACACTGGCGCTGATGTGCATCTCTCAAAAAATTTAACTACATATTGCAACGATGTATTGCTGACCAGCGTCAGTGGTGTTAAGAGCCGCGAGCCTGATAAAGGGAATGCTTACAAGTGTCAAGTCCCTTAAAGAAGCACCATATGGAAACTTTTGTTTTGTGTTTACCTTATGATTAAAGTTGATGCATGTTCCTGCCTCTGAATGAGCGAGTTTGAGCAACTTGCAGTGTTCAGCAAAAACAAAACACCCACAAAGAAACTCGACACAGAGGAACATAAAATCCTGTTGCCTGCTAGCATTTCAGAAGTGTTATTGCAGAGCAACACAAACACCATGCAGAAGTATAAATGCGCGACTACATGCAAGGCAGGTGCCGTAGGCCACGTAGATCACTTGATGCAGAAGTATAAACCAGCCTAAGCTGACTCAAGAGGCACCTTGTGTGAGATTCTGCTGCTGTAGCTCACCTGCTTCAAGTTTTGATATTTTGTGTGTTCATAGATGCTTTTCCACAAACCTCTGTTAACAAGTGATTATATGAGTTTTTGATGTTTTTGAGTCAGCTTGAAACAGCCTGGCTATTGTCTTTTGACCTTTGGCATCAACAAGCCATTTTGAAATGCCTAGAGAAATGCCACTCACTTGTTGATTACTACATTCAAGAACATTCTTGAATGCCAATGCTAAACCCTACAGAAGGTGTTCTGTGAAAATAATTGAACATCAGATGTTTGTGACCACTCAGAACAGCCTGTTTGGCGCCAACAAGCATGCAGAGTTACATATATTACCTTTCTTCCCCATTCTGATGCTTATTTCAAACTTAATCAGTTCGCATTCATCTACATCTATAACATTGCACCCACAACATCTACAACGTTGCACACATCTACATTAAAGTTGCTGCCCTGTGATTGGCTGAATGCATGTCTATATTAATGAACAACTGAACAGATGTAACTGGTACATTTTCTGTTCGTCAACTCTGTATCCCATTATTTAATCTCATATCTAGCATGATGAATCTGAGGCAATGTCTTTTGATTTTGCACAAATCTGTCTTTGTTGTCAAGTTCATTGTAGTGCTACATGATGTGCTATGAACGGCAAATCCGTGTCCCAAGATACGACTTAATTTTCTTTATTGATCTTTTGAGAACACTTTCCGGGAACTTCAAAGTGCCTTGGGAAGAAACAAGCGTGGTATAGCCTGTGCTAATTAGTGAAATATTAAACACTACTAAGGAGAGAGAGCATGGTGATGGCCCAGGGGCATTAACTCTAACAAAACTACAAAATTATTAAAGGCAAGACGGAGAAATAAACTAGAGTCATTTGTGGGCAAGAAAAATAAAGTCACTGGAGATAATGAAGACATTCAACACTTATAAACAGGCATGGTAATTGCTTGGTCAAACTTTTGTGAATAGGTTATCATGAAAACAAAAAACTCAAAACTAGCTAAGAAAATTGGTCATAACATTTTCTTTAAGTCTAAGTTGAAAGGTTAAACTAGAACCAGTATGTAGTTCTATGAATAAAATCTGCATGCATGATTTGCTTGTTTTTTATGCTTATTCTTTCTAATAACCAGTTGTGTTGAATTCAGATTAAAATTTGTTACATAAAACTGGCCTTAACAACTGAATAAACACTTTTATAATGCTAATGACAATGGCCAGATTTCAATACAGTATATGAGATATACCTATAAAGACTTTCTTATGGGGGGTTGGATTAACATGAGGGTGAATATATGATGACAGAATTGATCAAATTTTGGATACACTCACACTTTAAATGCATGGTTAAAACCCACACACAGCTGAACACACCCATTTGGATGGGGCAGAGAACCGAGTAATGACATCACCACAGGGGGTCTGGCCGGAGTGTGTCTGTTATATCAGGCTCATTAGAGTAAAGCCATGCTGTAAATAGGATTAATCCAGGCTTCAGTGGCCCACACTTGGCCTAATCCTGGAGGAACTGACGTAAGCCTAGAATCTAGTTTGAGCAGACATACAGCTTCTATTTGGACAAATTAAATAAGGGGACAACGAGAATGGTTGACAATGGACTAAATAGAAAAGCAATGAGTTTCTGGCCATTCTGAGTACAAAAATTGCATTAGGTGCTTTGGGATGGATGTTATCCATCTATCCCGTCCATGTTGTCCATCCATATCACTCCCCTTTATCTTATTCCTGTCTCAACATGTCATTTCTATTCTTCCATGGCTTATCCCAATCTTAATAGGATCAATCCATAATGTGATCTGGGCTCTCAAGATTCTGTCTATAACAGTGAAAATAGAGCTTTCACACAGAAAAGCACTGATATAATAATTTTTTTTCAATAACAATGGCTACAGTACTTTCTACATTATATTACAGCATGTTTTTGAGCAGGGGTGCCCAAACTTTTTCTTATGAAGGGCAAAAAAACAAATTTGATAGGGTATATGCCGAGTCATGCTAATAGGACTTTTAATTTGCCAGTAACCTGGGTTAACCGCTTCCGGTGAATGCCAATGCAAAATCGACGTGTCTAAGGTCTGTTTTCTTAAAAATCAGTGATCTCCACTAGCTGAATGATATCCGATATAAAGTGGGTCTCAGATTGTACAAGAAGCACTGCATTAAATTACATTTTCCCCGCCATGTCTTTATAATATGAGCATTTAGTTTACCCCAGTATATTCAATGGAGCTTCTGTGGTAGACTGCCGATTCTGACAGGCACATGCAAGTAAATGGCTTTTTGTCTCGTTTTACGCTTGAGCAACTAAATGAATGCCTAAGTCTATTTAACTGAATGTATTTTAATTACATTACCACATCGATGTTGTAAAAAGGAACCGTATAAGATGGAAAAAATAACTCACAATAACAAGTCACCGGAAGTTTATCAGTATGGGAACAACACTAGCTCAGCATATACTCTATTGAGGGCTGTGGCACGAAGTTGAATATACCAAATTGTATAACATAAAGTTTGCCATGGCTAATTTCCTAATTTAGTTCAATGCTGAATACACTAGTTAAGCTGCTCTTGTTTTTGCCTCGGTTTGCTCACCGATGTCTTGTGCATTGTCTGTCAAGTGACTATATTTACATATTAGTCTGATTCATGTACAACATTTAAATGACACACTTTATTTAGATGGCTTTTTTTGTATATCTTTAATTAAACAAAGAAACAAAAGGTTACGTCAAATCTTAAAGGCATTTTCCCCACTTAACTCTCCATCATTCTGCCTTTCATTTCAGATGGGATGGCGGGCCAAACCAAAGGGTACCATGGGCCAAGTTTGGCCCGTGGGCCCTACTTTGTGCACCTCTGTTTTTGAGAATTGATATCATATTCAATGTAAATTGTTTCAACCATACAATACTTTAAATTCCTGTACAGCAGGGCTATTCAATTGGCAGCCACCGAGGCAATTTGTTCCGGCTAAGAATAAATTTAGTTCAGTCGGAAAATGGCCACTATAGTTATGAAGTGACGTGTGTCTGTTCAATACAGCACAAGCTGCAGTTGAAGGCTGCGCAGAGAGTGACATTAAGCAAGTAGCGTGGGCAGCCGAAAACAATTGAATATGTCTGTAAAAAAAGCCACATTGTACAATGCAGTGATGTTATGTAGTTTTAAAATACAACATATTAACATGTTAATGTAGAAAAAGCCAATGTGGGAATTTTATAGAGCAAAAATACAACATATAGGCTCTTATATTGCTGTTGTCATCACTCATATACAGTATTGTAAGTCATATCTCTCCGGCCCCTGATTTGGGATGTTTTTCATGAACTGGCCCCCATGACAAACTAATTGAATAGCCCTGCTGTACAGTAATAGTTTGAATACTGTCTGTCTGTATGTAAGAATGAATAAGCATTCACGTTTTGTAGTTTTATTGTTTGTTTTTACAAGTTTGTACGTTTTATATTTAGTTTTTATGAAACCAGACAGTGATCATTAATTAATGGCAGCTTGAAGAAGCACATAAAAGTCTTTACTGTAGTAAGCAGAGCTCTTGACTGTAGTTGTCAATGGTGCTTTTATATAGTAAAGACACAAACCGTCTTTGTCAGTCTTGACAGGATGTCTAATAAAAATGGCTTAAAACTGTCAACTCTGACCATTCATCAACAGCCCCCTCAAAAGGAGATGTTAGAATGTCTGAAGGTTTGCTTACAGTTTCCATTTGATATCCTCCATTTTGGTAAACGCTAATTACAGAATTAATTGTTTTCAGTGTATTTGGTAGGGAGATGGGAAAAAGCAAGGGAGGGGCAAAGACGAGAACGTGCTCTTGCCAAGATGTCTGTGACCGGTGGCAGCTGCTGCCCCTCTAATTACCCTGCACCTGCTCAGCTGCTAGTCGCCGCTTTCCCTTTGTCTTATTGGCAGCTTTCACACAAGCCACAGCGATTCTGCAATGTGACTGGATGAAACCAGTTTGTAATCGCTTTGAAAATATAAATCTCTCTCTCTCTCTGTCAAAAAAAAAGACATGAATCAAGGCTTGTGCATTAATGTCTCACTTTAGAGATGGGACGCAGCTGCACTGACCGAAAGCAAATACCCAGTTTGATCGTGCTTTCTTTCTTTTTTTTTTATTTAGCACCAGGCTCCAGCACCTGTTGGGCTAAACACAAAAGGCAGTGGAAAATAAGCAGATGAGGTTTCTGAAAAAAAAGAGCCTGGATGGGACTGAAATGACCAAATATGGAAGTGGACCTTTCTCTGCTTTCGCTTCACTTTCGAGCAC